>NC_137047.1:11621351-11688851 GCF_032717465.1 Coenobita brevimanus | reverse complement strand
AGAAGAGAAACAAGGAGTATGGGGAGTAAAGGGAAAGAGATGGAAAGGGAGACAGAAGAAGAGGTGAAAACAGGGAGTGTGGGAGGAATGAAAGAAGGATGGGAGGAAAATAATGATGAGGAAGAAGGAAGAAAGAAAGGGAGAGAGAATAAGATATCAGGTAAATGAGTGGGAAGGGAGGTGGGAAGTACGGAGGAGACGAGAGAGGATGATAGGAAGTGAGAGAAGAGAGGGAGATATGAAGGGAGAGAGGGAGAACAAGATAACAGGAGTGAGTGGACAGGGAAGTGCGAGGTATGGAGGAAGTGAAAGAGTAATATAAGAAGTGGGAGGGAGAGAAGAAGCTAAGAGGAGTGAGCGGGAAGGGCAGTGGGAGGTATGGACGTAGAGAGTAAAAGATAAGGACTTATAAAGGTGGGAGTCGGGAGGGAGGAAGGGAGGGGAAGCAGGAGGACGCGACAGAGAGCGGGAGTTAATGAGGTGGGCAGGTGACTGGAATGGAAAGGAGAGGGCAGTAATATAGGGAGGGAGGGAGGAAAGTAGAGGAGGGAGGGATGTAGGGAGGGAGAGAGGGAGGGAAAGAAGGAAACTGGTGGGAAGAGAGAGGAGCAGTTAATGGAGTGGGCAGGTGGCTGGAAAGGAGAGCATGAGGTAATACAGGGAAGGGGGGAGGCAGAGGGTAAGGAAGGGAGGGAGGGAGGGAGGGGAAGCGGAAGAGAGAGACACGAGTTAATGGATTGGGGAGGAGACAAGAAAGATAGGGAGAGATGGATGAAGGGAGAGAGGAAGAGAGGGAAAGTGGAAGGAAGAGAGGGAAGTAGGAGGGAAAATGGAAGGGAGAGAGGAAGGGAGGGAGAATGGGAGGAAGAGAGAGGAGGAGTTAATGGAGTGGGCAGGTGGTTGAGAGGAAGGCAAGAGGTAATAGAGGGAGGAGAGGGGGATGGAGGATACGAGGGAGGCAGGGGGATGGAGGCAAGAGAGAGTAGGAGTTAATGGAGTGGGCAGGTATTTGGGAAGAGGCAGAAGGAGGTAAAAGACAGTGGGAGGGAGGAAACCTGAAGAGAGGGAGAACTGAGGTGTAAAATTAAGAAGGAATAAAGTGAGGACGAAAGGAAAGGATGGACAATGATGGAAGGGATGAAGGAAAGTAGGAAGGATAACTGAAGGAGAGAAAGAAGAACGAAGGATATGAGAATGGGAAGGAAGGAAGGGGAGGGAAGAGGAAGGAAAGGAGGGAAAAGGAAGAAAGGGAAGCAGGGAACAGGAAGAGAGGGAGGGAGAGAACAGGAAGAGAGGGAAGGATGAAAGAAGAAGTGAAGGAAGGAGAAAAAGCAGAAAAAGGTATGAGGGAAGGCTGAAAGGAGGAGAGGAGGTGACGAAAGGGAAGGGGGTAGAAAGATGGGATGGATGGAGAGAAGAGTAAATGCACTACATAACTGGAAAGAAGGAATGATCAATTTGAGAGTAAGATAAAAGTGCACATCTCTCTCTCTCTCTCTCTCTCTCTCTTTCTCTCTCTCTCTCAATCCTTCAACGATCACTCCCCTTCTTAAATTCCTACTTGCATCCCCCTCCCATTACGACAGAAACGCAGCGCCCGTCTAAGTACACACTCACTCCTTTTCCAGTACTAACTTTTACATGCAAATTACCTACACCCTCTTCTCTACACGGATCCTCTTATCACCTAAATAAATCCAGTGGTGGCAAGAACACGATAAACACTACGTCATCGTCCTGAATGGGTTTAAGATGCCTGGAGACTGATGGCGAGCGTGAACAATGACCTTGAAGTGCTGGGGCAAAGTTTGGGTTGGACTGACGGCCTTTGTCGATATATTGCCGTCATTACCCTAAGTGTGATTTGAATGGGGGGAGGGAGACGGGGAGGAAGACAGGACAGGAGGGGAGGAAGATGGGAGAGAGGGAAGGAAGACAGGAGAGGAGGGAAGGAAGATGGGAGAGAGGGAAGGAAGACAGGAGAGGAGGGGAGGAAGATGGGAGAGGGGGAAGAAAGACAGGAGAGGAGGGGAGAACAGGAAGGAAGCAAAGAGATATAAATAGATAAGGAGTACAAGGATAGGAATGAAACAAGGAGAGAAAGGAATACATGAGAGAAGAGGAGAAGGAAAGCAGGAGATACAAATTGATACAGATTACAGTATTAGGATACAAGGAAAAGGAGGGAAGGAAGGAAGGATGACAGGAGAGGAGGAGACGAAAGCAGGAGATGTCAACTCATAGAAACTATTAGGATGGAAGGAAAAGGAGGGAGGAAAGGAAGGAAGGAAGAAAGACAGGAGAGATGGTGGAGAGAAAGCAGGAGGTATGATACAATAGACAGGAAGTATTTGACAGATGGAAAAGGAGAGGGGAAGATGATCAAGAGGGGAACAAAGAAACAGAGAAAAATAGCTGCAAGGGAAAGGCGGAAGATGGGGCAAGGAAGAGAGAAAAGGAGAACAATAAATATAAACAGAAAACTGGAAAAATAAGATGAGAGGAGAAAGAGCGGTAAGAAGATGGATGAGATGGGGAAAGCAATGAAAACAAATGGAATGAGAGAAGGTTGCAAGGAAAATAAGGAGGGGAGCAAATGTACGATAAAAGACATAATCAAACTGCGTAATCGAACAAATAAGAAATGAATGATAAATGGAAGAGAAAGAGGAAAGGTGAATGAGAAAGAGGGAGAGCAGGATATCATGTAACGAAATGAAACTGAGATGCAAATAAGAGGGAAGATGGAAAACTGGAGGGTAATGAAGATAAATGAGGAACAGAAAAAAAGTGCAAATAGATTAAGGGCAAAAAGGAAGGGGGAAGACATGGAGGACAGGGGGAGGATGGAATGCGGTGAAAGACAACGACGAAGAATGGAAAAAATGGAAGGCAAGAATGAGAGAAGAAGGGATGGAAGCACCAAAGAGATAAACTGGAGAGAGAGAGAGAGAGAGAGAGAGAGAGAGAGAGAGAGAGAGAGAGAGAGAGAGAGAGAGAGAGAGAGAGAGAGAGAGAGAGAGAGAGAGAGAGAGAGAGAGAGAGAGAGAGAGAGAGAGAGTGGAAAATGGGAGGCAAAATGGGAAGCAGATAATGAGACATGTTAGGAGGGAGAGGAAGAGGGAGGGAAGGAAAGGAGGAGGAGGAGGAGGAAGAGGGAGGGAAGGAAAGGAGGAGGAGGAGGAGGAAGCGACAAGATGAAAGAAAGGAATGAAGGAGTGAAGGAAGAAAGGAGGAAAACAAACACAGAGTAAGATGTGTGAGGAAAAGCCTATAAATGAAAAGAAAGACAACAAGCAGGAAAGGGAGAGAAAAGGGAGAAAATTGAATGAGGCAGAGAAGAAAGAAAATAAAGAAAAAGTCAGAGCAAAAAGAGTGAGAATGGGAAGGGAGAGGAGCAAGGAAGAGAGTAAACAAGAGAGGGATGGAGCGAGATGGATATGGATCGAGGAAGAAAGGGGGAGAGAGAGAGAGAGAGAGAGAGAGAGAGAGAGAGAGACGACGAGAGAAAGCGAGACAGCCAGGGAGAAAAACAGAGACAACGAGATAGGGGGAGACAGGGAGGGAGAGAGACAGTGAGAGAAAACGGGACAGAAGGAGAGAGAGAGAGAGGGGGGGGGAAGAGAGAAACAGAACAAGATGAAGGGAGACATAGAGGAAGTGAGAGAGGAGAGAAAGATGGATGGAATGAGAGAAGACAGGAAAAGGAGACGAAGAAACTGGAAGGAACTGATGGATGGATTGTGTGTGTGTGTGTGTGTGTGTGTGTGTGTGAGAGAGAGAGAGAGAGAGAGAGAGAGAGAGAGAGAGAGAGAGAGAGAGAGAGAGAGAGAGAACAAAAGCAGTACGGTATGTGTGAATGAATGGCCGGATTAATGGAGGGAGGAAATGAAGGAAGACCCGGAGTGAGGTTGGAAGAGGAGGAGGAGTAGAAGGAGGAGGAGGAGGAAGAGGAGGAGGAGTAGAAGGAGGAGGAGGAGGAAGAGGAGGAGGAGGAGGAGGAGCGTGGAAGAAGCTAATGATAATGAAGAAAAAATGTTAGAAGAAAGCTGATGAAAGAAGCAATGAAAAGGAAAAATAAAGAAACGATGTAGATAAGTTAGGCGAGAGAGAGAGAGAGAGAGAGAGAGAGAGAGAGAGAGAGAGAGAGAGAGAGAGAGAGAGAGATGAAAAATATGCATGCGGAAGGAGTGTGTGAGAAGGAAAAGAGGGTAAGAAAAAGAAATATATGAAGATTATGAGCAGAAGAAATGAGGAGGAGGAGGAGGAGGAAAAGGAAGAGAGGTAGCAAAGAAGACTAAGCAAGACTGAACAAATGGAGAAGAGAAAGAACACAAGAAATAGCTCAATGCGAAGACAAAGAATTGAGGTGATACAAATAACAAAATAATACGACAAATGGAAGATAAAAACGGAAGGGAAAAGTAAACAGTACATGAAGTAAGCCAAAAAAAAAAAATGTAAATGATGTGATCCGATAGTTCCCTCATTTGGTGTACACGGTAAAGGCACGGTCAATATTAAATACAATATTGCATGGACTGGCACTGTTATGTCGATTAAGCTTTTCACTGCCATACACCCACACTGCTAAATTCTTCAACCTAAAACTCGTCGGTGAAGGAAGCTCCCAAACTCCTTTTTCTGAGCGATTTGTTTTGCTTACTTCGCCCTACTGTCCTATTCCGTGGTTTCTAAATCCTAGTAACATTGCCATACTCTGCATAAATAACGTATGAAAAGGATATTAACCAGCCATATCCAAAAATAAATCGCTAAAGAAGAGGTGTTAGGAGCCTCTTTACCCGATGAGAATACGTGCCTATGAGATTTCGTTTTTTTTTTTTTTTTTTTTTTTTTTTTTTTGACAACACAACATGCACTGGATTAATTTTGTATTTCGATTCCACTGTTTGCTTTGCTTTCCTATTTGAATATACTGACATTATATTTTTTTTCCGGGGTTAAACCAGGATATTTTGCCCATGTCCAGGGAAATGCCAGCAGGTACAATTGCGGCCATAAATACTGATCCACCCCAAACCGATAAATAGCGAGACAATGAACAATAACTTTTGAAACGCAGTAAAAGGGTATTCGGAGGCCAACAAACTTTTCATACTGCCATGAAAAAGTTTCATATTTGTTCGGCTAAAAACTCGAACGAAATTTTTGCCCGCGACTGTACATAATAATAAAAAAAAAAAAAAAAAAAAAATGCTTGCTATGGTAGGCACACCTGAGTAATTTATTCAAGGTAAAACTACATGATTACCTTGAGCTGTTAAAAAAAAAAAAAAAGTAGGGACAAAGAGAAAACGAAAATAAAAATAAACTGTTCTGCGTCGTCTTAATTCCTTCACATAATTTCTCGTTTTTTTCTTCCTTTCCCCTGACGATATCTTTTTTCACACTAGGCGAGATACTGGAGGAATTAATGAAGACTATTTTTAACACTGCAATTCGAAAAAGTGGCTCTGAAACTGAATAAAATCGTCTGGATGTAGCAAAAACGAAATATATAAGGGATAGGAGAGGACAGGTTACGTCATCTGATCTCTCTCTCTCTCTGAAATATTCCGCCTGTTTAATTTTTGTCTGTTAATCTCTCTCTCTCTCTCTCTCTCTCTCTCTCTCTCTCTCTCTCTCTCAGGAAGGGCTAATAACGGAACAATTAACCCATTATCCGGCCGAATGGACCAAACACATACAACGTTTACAGGCCACTTGCTCACAGAAGGACCCACACGAAAGCAGAATAAACACAGATTTATCACAATAACCAATTTATGTCCGTCCGTCAAGTGGTCTTACTAATAAAGGAGCAAAATCTCTCTCTCTCTCTCTCTCTCTCTCTCTCTCTCTCTAATGAAAGCAAACGAGCCTGCTATGGAACACCGCGTTACTATATTCTGTGTTCGTGAATGCGCCTCTGCAGATCCTGTCCCGTAAAATAATGTTCCTTTTGCCTCCAGTCCCGGCACAACAGCCAAATTAGACCATCTGAGAACCAGTTTCGTTTTCTTTCTTATTTTTTTTTTTTTCTTCTCTTTTTTTTTTAGCGGGGGAGGGGTGGTTGTTCCGACTGCGCAGGTATATATATGTTAAGTTTCCATTCGCTTTCAAGCAACAGGAACAACTACCAATCCGAATTTTGAGCTTCTGAATGCATATTGGTGTTCATACATTATAATATTAAACATCACCAAAGGTTTAAAAATAAGACAAAGTAAAACTACTAAAGTCGGGTTGTTTTTACCAGGTGAAACTAGGCTACTCCCGCAACCTGAAATTTGATGAGGCCTAGGTATGAGGTAGGGGCAGATCTCCCTGGTTACTAGTCAAATCAACCCTCCAATCGACCTACACCTTGATCTTAATTGAGCTGAAAGGGGCTTGGGATCGTCGTCAGGCTAGAACAATGAGTTATAGTACACACTGACTTGGACACGTAGCTGTGGTGGTCGTGTTGGTCGTGATGATGATAGCAGTGGTAGTGTTGATAGCAGTAGTAGTAAGTGATAGTGGTACCTGGTGGTGGTGACAATAATAATGACAGTGGTGATATTGGTAGAAATGATGTTGGTAGTAATGGTAGTGGTAGCAATGAAAAGTGGTATTTATGGTAGTGATGTTGGTGATAATGGGAAATTGTATACAAACTTACTTGTTCAGCCAGCAACGCCGTGTGGGTCAGCTAAAAAAAAAAAAAAAAAAAAAAAAAAAAAAGCATGATCGAGAATGAGATGGAAGGGTTAAGTGGGAAAGGATATGAGAGAGAGAGAGAGAGAGAGAGAGAGAGAGAGACTTAACCAACCAAACAGCAAACGAATTAACCCAAAGAGGTGAGCGTTGAGACAAATTAACAGCTGGGAAAGTCATTAATTAACCAAACCCGAATTTAATTAACCAAGACCAAAATAAGTTAGCCCGACAAATGACCCAACCCATTCAGTACGAGGGGCGGCATTGGGGGTCCCGTAGCATCTGTCCCTGTGTGATTTATTTTGCGTATTATATCTTGTCATTCTGTGTGTGTGTGTGTGTGTGTGTGTGTGTGTGTGTGTGTGTGTGTGTGTGTGTGTGTGTGTGTGTGTGTGTGTGTGTGTGTGTGTGTGTGTGTGTGTTAGAAATCGTCTTGAAGGAGAAAGACGTCATCGTAAATAAGCGGTTAAATATTACGACTGAGAGAGAGAGAGAGAGAGAGAGAGAGAAACTGACCGATCATCAAAGAAACATGCGGTATTTCTTCATCAGATCAGCCCAGTAAATCAGGGGATGAACAAAAAAGGGATAAACTGGATCAAAGAGAAAAAAATACATCACCCTCTCCCCCTGAAACACACACACACACACACACACACACACACACACACACACACACACACACACACAATCAACCGAATCCACAAAAATGAACCTAACCCAATCAATGAGTTAACTGTAATGGAGGCAATGATCCGACGCAATAAGGAAGCGGGGAGAAGAGAGGAGTGGGGAGGGGAAGAAGAGACGGGGAAGACAGGAAGAGAAATGGTGGAGGGGAAGCAGTGAGGGAGAGGATGGAAATAAGGTAGAGAAATGAGGAAAGGAAATGGGGCAAGAATGTGGGAGACGATAAGAGAATTGAAAAGGATGGGGAAAGGGAAATAAAAGAGATGGGGAAAGAAAAAAGATGAAAACAGAGAAAGTAAAGGAGAGGGTGGAGAGAGGAGGCAAGAGGAAGTAAGGAGAGGAACTGGAAAGAGAAAGAATAAGAAAATGTAGAGGGGCAGAAAGAGGGAGACAAAGATACAACAGGAACAGATTTAGAGAGGCAATGGAAAGCAGAGGAGGAGGAGAGAAGAGCAGAGAGGTGAGAGTGGAAAGTTAAGGATGAGCACGATGGAACTGAAAATAATATGGAGGAGGAACAGAGGGAAACAAGGAAACGGAGAGAAAGGCGAGCGGAAGAGGAGACGGAGGGAATACTGTGAGAAACAGGAAAGGGAGAGAAGGATAAGCGAGAATAGAGGGAGAAAAGGGAGAGAGAGGACAGGGAGGCACAAAGAGGATGTGAGAGTGGATCAGTATGGCAGGATGGAGGGGCACGGAACTGAGAGACACAAGGAGAAGGAAAAGAGAAACAAGGAAAGAAAGTGAGAAAGAGGAGAAAGAAAGGGAAGGAGAGAAAGAGAGTAAGAGGCGAAGAAAGAGAATGGGTAAGGATGTAAGAATGGAGAGACACAGAGCTGGGAGAAACAAAAAGGAGAGAGAGAGAGAGAGAGAGAGGACGGGGGATATGCTGTGGGCAGGGGCGGAAATGAGTCAACAGAGGTAGGACGTGACGAGAGGGAGAAGGGAGGGAGGAAAGGAAATAGGGAGAAGGTTGAGGGACAGGAGGTGTGAACAGGGAGAGAAATAGGCAGAAGAGAAAAGACAGAAGGGAGAATGAGACGGAAAAGAAACAGGGAGAAAGGAGAGATAGAAGGGTGGGAGAAGGAACAGAATCAGGGTGAAAGTGGGGGGACAGAATGGGTGGGAGAAGAGACAAAAAAGGGAGAAGGATGGATAGAGGGGGTGTATGAAGGGAGAAAAATATGGAGATCCGAGAGAAGCGAAGATGTGAGAGGGAAGGGAAATGGAGAGAACGGAGAGGGGCAGAATGGGTGAAAGACAGGGAGAAGGAAAATTATGGGACTGAGGAGAAGAGGATGAAAATAGGGAAAAGGAGGAAGGAAGAAGGATACTGGAGGGCGGGAATGGAGAAATGTAGGGAGAGGGAAGGGGAGGGGCAAAATAAGATAGAAAAGAGCGAAAGAGAAAGAACAAAGTATGGAAGAAGCGGTGAAAAACATGGAGAGAGAGAGAGAAAGAGAGAAATGGAAGACGAATATGGGAAAAAAGATGAATCAGAGGAAGAAGGAAGAATGGAGCTGACTAATGAACTGCAATAAGTGTGAATTCAAATGTTGCTTTTATCTACTGCCTTCGTTAACTGCCAGCTATGTATCAAAACACATATAATCTGGTACTGTATTATCGACCAGAATATTAAAACTAACTCTTTCGCTTTTCCTGACAATATATATAAAATTCCTTTTTCCAATCAGAAAACCCCTTTGCCATATCCCAGATAAGTCAAATAAATTATCAAGTTCACACTCAATCAACTGTCTCTGTAGGGTATATCCACAATAATACGAATATATATATATATATATATATATATATATATAATTTATTTATTTATATGTATATATGTATATATATAGACAGACAGATAGATAGATAGATATCATTAGCAGTTATGCATATTTTAAGAAACGAATGTTTCAGTCACGAATAAAATATATTAGTAAAAAACAGCAAAAGACCCAAAACTGACCCTTAAGGCACTTCACGTGTAATATTATCCAGGCTGATTATTTTCCGCTAATCATAACTTGGTAGATAGAGAGAGAGAGACAGAGAGAGGGGGGGTAAAACCAAATAAGACAGGGTCAGGGAAAGTGAGGCGGAAGGACAAAGACGAAAAGGGAAATGAGATGACTGAAGCCTGATAAAGCAGGTGAAAAGGATATGAGATAAAATGAGAGAGAGAGAGAGGGAGAGAAATGCAAAGAGAGAAGGAGGAGGAAGAAGAAATCTGAAGGAATGAGGGAATACGGTATGAGAAAGAGAGAGAGAGAGAGAGAGAGAAAGAGAGAGGAAAAGGTAGGAGTGTTAGGGGGGAGAAAATACGAAAGCGATAAATGCAGAGAAGGTGGGAAGGCAAAAAGGAAAAGGGGAGGAGGGGGTGGGGGAGAGGGAAGGAAAGGGGTGAAAAGATAGGAAGAGAAAGTGAGAAAGTGAATGAGTAGGAAGGGTAGGGGATATAGGTCGGAGTAGGGGGAAGAGGGGTGGGGGAAGAAGGAGGGGGAGGGAGTATGATAATGGGAGTGGGGGGATGAAAGGAGTCACCCCCGCTACTCTGTTGACTTGGCCGGATGAGAGAGAGAGAGAGAGAGAGAGAGAGAGAGACAGAGAGAGAGAGAGAGAGAGAGAGAGAGAGAGAGACAGAGACAGAGAGAGAGTTTAAGGTATGAGTGACAGACAGGAAATGGGAGGGAGACACAGGAGAGAGGGCGAGGTGAAGAGAAGAGAGACAAGAGACATCAGGAGAGAGAGGAAATAGCCGAAGAAACGGAAGACAGCAGGAGAAAGGAGAAAGGAGACAGGAGGGAGAGACAAGAGTAAAGAAGGTACTGAGAGAAAGAAGATTGTAAACAAGCTTAGAGATGGAAAAATAAAGATGTGAGAGGGGAGATAGTAGAATGAGAGAGACAAGACGAAAGTAAGTTGCAGGAGAGAGATGAAATAGGGAGGAACAAAGACACCAAGAGACAGGAAGTGACAGGAGAGAGTGAAACAAGACAGCAGGAGATAAGAAAGACAGGAGAAAGGAGGTGTGGTAAGGTGCTGTGCGATGTGATGTGATGTGGTGTGGTGTGGTGCGGTGTGCTGTAGTGTGGTGTGGTGTGGTTTGTTGTGATGTGATTGCTGTGGCGGTGAAGCAAGAGGGTCAATAATCAGTGTTTTCTTCCACACCCCTTCCTCCCTGGCTGATATCATTTGCATCCCTAATGATCTCACTCAACACAAATATTATCACTACCCTTATTGTTCATTTCCAGCTTTCTTTCTTCCCTTCTTCTCGTATTTATTTTTCTTACTGTATCTTCCTAAGTTGTTGTTGTTGTTGTTGTTGTTTTTCTTCTCATTCTACTCTCAAATATTATCGGCATCATTATTTCTCATTCTCAACTCTCATTCTTCCGTCTTTTCCTTCCTTTTATTTTATTTTTAATTTTTTGCTTCTTATCAGACCTTTTCCTTCTGCTATTATATCTTTTACTCTTTTTCTTCCCCTGCGTCATCTTTCTCTTCCTTAGCATCTTCTTATTCCTCTTCTTCTGTGTTTTCTTTCTCTTTTACGGTCATCATTTCCTCCTGAACCTTCTAATTCACCATTTCTTTATCCTTATTTGTTCCTATCTTCTCCTTTCTCTTCTTTTCCCTTTCTCCATCCTATTCTCGATTTCTTTCTCCTCTCTCCTTTTCCTCTCTCCTATATTCTCTTGTATTCTCAGTTCCCCCTACT
This sequence comes from Coenobita brevimanus, assembly GCF_032717465.1. Taxonomy (NCBI): domain Eukaryota; kingdom Metazoa; phylum Arthropoda; class Malacostraca; order Decapoda; family Coenobitidae; genus Coenobita; species Coenobita brevimanus. Next base: position 11,677,729 of record NC_137047.1, on the reverse strand, counting down.
TTCCACTTCTTTCCTCTTCCTCTCCTTCTCCCATCTTTTATTTCTCTCAACTCGTCATTTTTCCTTCAAGCATTTCCTTATTTATTTTTTTTCTTCAGCAGTTCTCTTCTTCATCTTTCTCCTCTTCCTCTTCCGCCTCCTTATTTTTCATCATCACCATCATCATCATCATCATCATCGCTGTCACTATATTATCCTTCTTTTCTTCATCACAATCATCATCACCCTAATATATTCTCCATTTCTTTTTTCTTTTTCACATCCACCACAATTTCCATTTTCTTACAACACTTTCCTTCCTTCCTTCCTTCCTCCTACAAATCCTAATACTCTCTCTCTCTCTCTCTCTCTCTCTCTCTCTCTCTCACATTTTCATCCCAAATTCTGGCTCCTGACAATGCTTCCTCCTCCTCCTCCTCATCATCATCATCATCATCATCATCACTAATATCCTGCATTCTTTTATCACTTATTATTACTTTCTTGTTTTTCCTCCATCATCTTTATTTATTAACTCATTAGCTAATCGTCAGTCATTATGATTATCACAAGTATGGTATTACTTTCTCTCTCTCTCTCTCTCTCTCTCTCTCTCTCTCGATAATTTCCACTTCCTCCTCATCTTTTCCTATCTAACTCCTCCTCTCCTTCCTTCTCCTACTCTCCTTCCCTCTCTTCCTCTCTTTTCTCTCCCTCAACAATTTCCACACCTAGCTCTGCCTCCCCTTTTCTTCCTCCTCTCATTTCTCACACTCTACTTCCACTTTCTCCTCCTCCTTCCCCCCCCCCTCTCTCTCTCTCCTCTCTTCTTCTTCCACTCCATTTCACCTTCCCTGTCCTCTTCCTGCATTTCCCCTTCCCCCTTCTTTCATTCTTTTTTCTTCTCCTTCCTCTCTTCTCTCCCCCTCACCTTCCACTTTCTCCTCTTCCTCCATTCTAGATAATTAACTTCCTTCTTTCTTCTTTCCCCATTCTCTTTTTGCCTTCTCCTTCCTCTCTCCTCTCTCCCTAACCTTCCACCTTCTCCTGTTCCTCTTCCTCTTCTTCCACTTCATTCCACCAAATTCACTTCCTTCTTCCTCCTTCCTTTCCTCTCTTCCTTCCCCTCCGCTTGTCTCTCCTCTTCGTTCCCTCTTTAATCACACCTCTCCCTAAAAGTTATCACTGCCTTTTATCTCTCCCTCAATTATTGCCTCTCTTATCGCCTCTCTTATCTTGACCACCGCACTATATGTTATCTCCTCACACCTAACACAGTCGAAATAAAATAGATGTATTGGAATATTGTCATCGTTATTATTATTATTATTATTATTATTATTATTATTACCTTCATCACCATCGATATTGTGTTCATCATCGCCATTACTATCATCATCATCTTCACGATTATCGTCATTATCTTCATTGTTGTTATAACCATAAGGTAAAAATCGCCATCATCATCATCATCATCATCATCATCACTCCAATTTAGAAAAGGTACCGGTAAATATATGAACTTACAAACTATCATTATCAATCCTTCGATATATCCATCATCATCATCATCTTCATCACCATCATCATCACTGTAATAATCCCAATCCTACCATTATGAGTGAAGTGGGAACGATCCAGAAACAGTAACATACAAAAGCAGGAGAAACTTAACAGCAAAATGGGCCAAACATCCAGTCATTCATCATTCAGGCTTTCGAACATCATCATCATCATCATCATCATCATCATCATCATCATCATCATCATCATCATACCAATCGAGAAACGAAACATGAAAACACACAAAAAGGAAAAAATCAAAAGTACTCACCACAGAACTTGGCGAAATGGGACACACACACACACACACACACACACACACACACACACACACACTCGTACTCACCAACACGTGTGGCTCGCCCTTGGAGTCTACGAAGCCAATGAGAAGGTCAGAGTTCTCCATGGTGCCGTGCAGGGAGATGCCCAGTGCCACGTACCCTCGCGTCTTGCCCTGCACCTGTGGGAGATGGGAAGGGTTAGTCATCACCATCATCATCACCAACATCATCACCATCATCAATCATCATCATCATCATCAACGTCATTTCCCTCCTCCTCCCCATCTTATCCTATCAACATCATCATCGGTACCACCATCATCATCACTATCACCACCACCACCATCACCATCATCAACATTTTGCACCATGCCTCTCCCGGTCCTCGCACTGCTTTCTATCCCTGAAATAGTACAAGAGGATAGTCAAATTGAATCGCTCTCTCTCCTCAGCCATTCCTCCGTCCAGTATCAATCGAAAATTTTAGAGAAATGCGAGATAGGAAAAAAATATAGGTCATTCTCTCTCTCTCTCTCTCTCTCTCTCTCTCTCTCTCTCTCTCTCTCTCTCTCTCTCTCTCTCTCTCTCTCTGTCTCATATACGATACAATGTAGAATACAACTTTGCATTTTACACCACAGCCAGACATCGGAGAAATACAGATAAATACAACAAAATAAATAAACAATGAACAGGCAAATAAACCAGTAAAATAAATAAATCATAAATAAATAAATGAATTAATAAACGGTAATGGAAACAAATACTGCATGAATAACTAACTGTCAAATACGTGATTAACCAATAACTCACGATGGCTGTATCTGCTGCCGTAACTTAATTAGAGAGTCAATAATTAATAACCAACCGTATCAATAATTCACCTTATCCCCCTCACTGCCCTCATGTCTACTTGTTGCCCATTCTTTCTGCCACCTGACGATTTTATGAGTCTTGTTGGCAGGCTTTCTGGGAGTGAAGGAGGATGTTGTGGTTCCTTCTAATCCCTTCAACACAGTCCCTTGTAGTAGTAGTAGTAGTAGTTGTTGTTGTTGCTGTTGTTGTTGTAGTAGTAGTAGTAGTAGTAGTAGTAGTTGTTGTTGTTGTTGTTGTTGTTTTAGTACTTGCAACCCAAGACTCATATGACTGTGAACCTAGTGGACTGCAGGCTGGTTACCTTTTCCTGCAATCACCTTTTGGGGGACAGGGAGGATACTGAAGAAAGTTTATATGCCTGGGCGGAGGAGTCACCGAAACATATCGTTGCCACCACGCGAGGGCTGCATGAAATAAAAAAAAAAAATCACCCGGGGTAACAAATAAAAGAAACACACAATCACACTGAATGAAATCACCTGCCATTAGGATTAACACACCATTATAACCCCTTCAGTACTTGAGATCGCTTCCAGGCCGAGTAAAATCGTCTGGCAAGTATATATACGGTAAAGTAAAACGTTGTCGTACTGAAGGAGCAAATTGAAAGCCTCCAGACCTTCCACTCCTAAAGCCATAACACTTTCCATTCCACTGGCAGCCTACTGTTATTTTGGCCAGGCTATATTTGAAGACCAGCTTTATGAGAAACGATGAAACTTTATAGGCACCTTTTTTTTTTCTTTTTTTTTTTCTTTTTTTGCAGCTTCCTGTGGACTTGACCTTTTCAGTACCATAGCGCATATTTCAATCGACTCCAGCTACTGCCAAACGATGTCATTCTGCTAAACCCCTTCAATCCCATTACGTATTTTGTAGTTTACTTTTACTGCTATCATATGGGGTATTATTTTGGATAATTAAAAAAAACAAAATTCTGGTTGAGAAGGTAATGAAGGCCATACGTAACCTCTCCAGTTCAAAATTCTATCCTACATAAAATCGCTCGGAAACGGAAAAAATACAATAAAAAGTCATCGCACTGAATGGACTAGGGGAGAATTCTGCTGGGGGAGGGACTGTAAACTAACTCCATCAATCTCTTTACTGTGGTGACTTCCTTTTTATCCCAGTCACTTATTTTACTCTTTTCATGCTACTGTTACACCAATTTATTCAACTTCAGGATAAGCCTCTCGTACTGAAGGGGATAATAGAAAAAAGGAAAAGAAAAGGGAACGACAAAGAAGAGGATGCATAACAAGGACTTAATGTTAAAATGTTGAGGTAAAGAATTAACCATCAAGAACAAGCCACCTGGTGCTCTGTGAAGTGACTACAGGCAGCGAGAGGGCGGGAGAAGGAGAGGGAAGAGAAGGAGATGGGTGGAAGAGGGGAGGGCGAGGAAGTGGGAGAGGGAAGAGGAGGTGGTCGGAAGGAAGGGAAAGGGGGAAGAGGGAGAGGGAAGTGGGAGGACATGGAAGAGGAAAAGGTAGAGGGAGAGGTGGGAGGAAGGAAGGGAGAGGCGGGAGGAGGGAAGGGGGAGGGGGACTAGGGAGAGAGAGAGACGGGAGGGAGGGAAGGAAAGATGGGAGGGAGATGGAAGAGCTGGCAACGGGGAGATGGGAAGAGAGTTAGAGAGGTAGAAGGAAGGAAGAGGGAGGGGGAAAAGGGAAAGGGAGAGGCAAGGGAGGGAAAAAGAATGGAGTGAGGAGAAGGAAAGAAGAGACAAGTAAGTGGAAGAGGAAAGGGATAGAGATAGGAGGGCAGAGGGAAGAAGAGGTATGGAGGAGGAAACAAGGGGGAAGAAGGTACAAGTGGAGGGAGGAAGAAGGTGGGACAGAAGTGTGAAAAGGAGAGGTAGAGGTGTACCAATTAAAAAAAAGAAAAATGAGACAGAGAAGAGAAAAGGAAGAGGGAAGTGAGAGGAAAAGGGGGGTGACACAAAAAGAGGGAGAGGGGGAAAGAAGAGATGAAAACGAAAAGGAAATGATAAGAAGGAGGGGGGGGGGTAAAGGCAGAAGAAGGAGTGGTGTGGGGAAAAAAGGGACTAACAAAAATGACATGCAATTCCCGCCAGCACAAATGTTTACCGAATAACCTAATAAGTAAACGAGAGCGCAAGATTTAGCCTTCAAAATAAACTTAATTATCCCAACAAAACATCATTCTTTGCTATACTTGTCTTTTTTTTGTCTTTTTTTTTTAAGCATGGTGGTCTGCTGGTCAAGTTCTTCCGTTAGTGATAGTCAAGAAATACGCGCTACGGATACACATGAACAAAGCTTAATACACACACACACACACACACACTGGATTCCCCTCCGTATTTTCCGTCACAATCCCAACTAAAATACAAAAATTACGAGGTACACATGTCCTCCTCTCCCTCGAGTTATATCCACACAAACACACACACACACACACACACACACACACACACACACACACACACACACACACACACTACGTCAGAGGGGTGGAATTGTGCGTGGGCGTGTGTGTAGGAGGGAAGAGGATGGTTTGGGGAAGTGGTTAATATCCGCTGATGCACCGACACATAAATACCACCAGACGACCCAATAACCTCAACAATACATACACGAAAAAAGAAAGATTATAATTTTACCTATTTATGTATCTATATTTACCTCCAGACGATTTTATTCAACTTAGGAGGCCTTACATATTGAAGGGGTTAATGAGGGCGTCGTGCATAAATACGATATGAAGGCTCCAAACACAAATAACATGAGAATCGCAGTGGTTAGTTCTTACAAGTCGAACCCGAGATCAAACAATTTGCTTCATGAACCTCTCACAAACAAGAGGTCACTTCTCATCTGAATATAAATCGTCTGTGGCAGCAAGAATCTTAAAAAAAAAAAGTGTTGTAAAGAGGCTGGAGATTTTCTATAATGTCTTTCGTCAGAGGAGTCCGTTCTGAGTTAAATCAAATAAAATCATCCAGAGTTAGCGTGAATAAAGAAGAAATTACGCCATCGCATTAATAAGGTGAAATCTCCCCATCATCATCATCATCATCACCATCATCCACGACAATATTTCTCACGTTTTCCTCCAGTCCTCCTCCTCCTCCCTCCCATGACGTCATCGGAAGGAAGGAAGGAACGGGCATGATTGAGCGTCCGGACGAACGAATCCAAACTTTACCTCCTCTCTCTCTCTCTCTCTCTCTCTCTCTCTCTCCCCCTCTCTCTTTCACGCACACACACACACACACACACACACACACACACAACTTCAAGCTTCGAACATTTAAGGATTTCCATACGGCTGAATAGTGAGAAAATGAAAAAAGAATAAGCGAAAAATAAACATGAAGAGAGAGAGAGAGAGAGAGAGAGAGAGAGAGAGAGAGAGAGAGAGAGAGAGAGAGAGAGAGAGAGAGAGAGAAAGAGAGAGAGAGAGAAAGAGAGAAAGAGAGAGAGAGAGAGAGAGAGAGAGAGCAGCCAAAGCGGGCTTAAGTGAGGGTCAGGAATGGAGAAAGGAAGGAATTGAATGGCGGAGGAGGAGGAGGAGGAGGAATGAGGGACGGAGGAAAAAGAATTATATGGAATGGAGGAAAGGAAGAAATGAAAGAGGGAAATAAAAGAACGGGGGGGGAGAAAAAGAAAGGAACGGAGGAAAAAAGAACTGAGTGAACTGGGAAAGGGAGAAGAGGAAAGAATGAGGAAGGGATGAAAAGGAATGAGTACAAGGAATGAAAAGGAAATGAAGAAACAGATAGGGAAAAATAAGGGAAATGATGGAACGAAGGAAAAAGACGACAACATAAATATAGGCAGGAGCAGGAGGGTAAGATTAAACGAAGAAAAAAGAAGATGGAAAAGAAAGAGAATGCGAAGAAAAGGATGTACGGAGGGAAGAGATAAAAGGAGAGAAAATGAAGGAAGGGTGAGAAAAATGAGGAGAGACAGGGAGAGAATGACGGGAAAGGGAGAGAAGAAGAGGCAGAAGTTAGACGACCAATGAAGAAAAAAAATCGTAGAAGCGAAGATAAAACTGGGAATGGAGATAAAAATGAAAAAGAAGAATGGAAAATGATGAAGAGGAGGGATGGAAGAAAGGAGGTGAAAGAATGCAAGAAGGAATGGAAGAAATTCGAAGATGAGGAAACGTGAGAACAAGGCAAGGAGGAGGAGGAGGAGGAACGAAGAATACTGGTAGTAAAGTTGGAATAGAATAAGGGAGAACGAAGAGAAGAAAGAGCAAAGGATGGAGAGAGAGAGAGAGAGAGAGAGAGAGAGAGAGAGAGAGAGAGAGAGAGAAACTAAGTAAAAAATAAATAACCACATGAATGAGAAGTACTTGTAGTATAGAGGAAGGCTCTCTCAAACCCCCTCTTCCCACTCTTTCTCCCTATCCCCAATACACCCACCAGACCCCACCGGCCGGCAGGAAAAAGTGAGAGTAACATCAGACAGAACGATAAAATATAGATTCACTGAGATGGAAATTTTACAGGAAAGCTTGAAACCAATAAAATTACTCTCATTCAACTCCAGTGAAACATGTGGTGGGTAGGAGTAGTTATAATCTGGTATAATTATTCCAAGTATCTGTTTAACGACACGAGGAAGGAAGGAAGGTTAAGGATGGAAGAAGGAAGGAAGGCAGGAAGAGAAGGAAGATCGTGACACATGTTGGGGGAAGAACAGATGGAATGAAGGAAGCGATGGGAGTGGAAAAAGTTGAGGAGAGAATGAATGAATGAAGGAATGAAAGAAGGAATGAAGGAAGCGAAGGAAGGGTGTGACACAAGTTGGGGGACAAGTTTAAGCTGAGGCCAACACAGCCTTTCTTGTCAGCGGGGGAAGGGGGGGGTTGGGGAGGGGGGATTGTGACGAGAGGGGGAAGGAGAAGAGAGAGAGAGTGAGTGTGAAGGAGGGAGAGAGGGTGAAAGGGAGATAAAACGAGGAAGAGAAGAAGACCATGGATGTGAGGAAGACGGAAAGAGAGTGGAGAGGGACAGGAAGGAACGGGGCATGAAAAAGGGAGAGCGGAAGAAAGGAGGGGAGAAGTGAAAGAAAGCGAGGGGCAGGAAAGGAAGAACGGGAAGAAGATAAGCTAGAGGGAGAGTAGAGAGGAGAGACTGAGAAAGGGAGAGAGGAGGGAGGGATGGGAGAGAGGAGGGAGGAATTGGATGGAGGAAGGAGGAATAGGAGAGACAAGTGGTAAGGAAAGGGTGAGAAAAGTGACAGAGAGGTGAGAGAGAAGAAGGCTTGGGTCAAGAGAGAGAGGAGGAGTGGTAAGAGGAGTAAGTGGAAAGAGAGGAAGGAGATGAAGAAGCGAAGGAGGTGAAAGGGAGAAGGATCGAAAGAGGAAGAGGAAGAGGGAGAAGGAGAGAAAGAGGGCGTGAGAGAGAGATGGAAAGAGACAAGCAAGCGTAGAGAAGGAAGGGATATATAAGAAAGAAAAAAGAAAGAAGAAAATGGAGTACAGCAAAGGACGACACTAGAATGAAATAGGATGAGAGACAAAAAGAAATGCAAAATGATATTAGAGAAGAAAGGCAAGAAAATGAAAATAAAATGGACGACAGAAGAGGAAAAGACAAACTAAAAAAAAATGAGAGCTAAGAACTAAAAGGAAAATAAAAAATACATTAAAGATGGAAGACAAAGACAAACTCGGAAAAGAGAAAAAGGAAAAGAAGAAAACGTGTATGGAAGTAAAATGGGAACAAGAGATGAAGAGAATGGGAAGAGAAGGAAGCAGGAAGAGAGAGAGAGAGAGAGAGAGAGAGAGAGAGAGAACAACAGTAATAACCAAGGGGAAGAAACGCGGAAAAGACTGGAAAGACAAACACGATAAAAGAACACACACAGACACAGAGAGAGAGAGAGAGAGAGAGAGGCAATAAATAACACATTAACAAGAGCTGGGAACATTGCCTACTTTCTCTCTGATATATGACCTCCTTCTCCTCTTCCTCTTTCTTTCCCCCCTCTTTATTCTTCCATACTTCCTCTTTCTTCGCCTCTTGATTCTTCTTCCTCTCCTGTCGCTCCTCTACCTCCTGTCTTCTCCTCACTCCTTCCTTCACCCTCATTTTCTTCCTTCTTTCACCTTATTCTCATCTTATTACTCCTCTTCCTCCTCCTCCTTCCCTATTCTTTTCAGTATTTCCTCTTCGTTCCTCATCCTCATCCTCCTACTCCTCTTCCTTTCGCTTTCTTCCTTCTCTTCTCTTTAACACTCACTTTTTCTCCGCTCTCTCTCTTTCTCCCCTTCCTCCATTACTCGCTCTCTCTCCCCCCCCCTCTCTCTCATTCTCTCTTTATCTTCTTTTCATCATCCTTCTGCCGATTTGGTCTTTCTTGTACTATTCTCCTCCTCCTCTTCGTCCTCCTCCTCCTCCTCCTCCCTATCTCATCTCAATAATTATTCTCATTCTTCTCTTATTTCTGGCTACCTCCATATCTGTCCTTCCCTTTCCCACATTTTATCATCCTTCCTCTTAACGTAACTCTCCTCCTCCATTTCCCCCCCCTCCTCCTCCTCCTCCTCCTCCTCTCTTCTTTCCCACCACCCCCTCCTCAAATTCCCTCATCTCCTCCTCCTCCTCCTCCTCCTCCTCCTCCTCCTCCTGGCATTAGAATAGTGATATTTAAACCCCGGTATTCTGAGAGAGGTGGAAGCAGGAGACAGGCATTGTGGGCGCTGAGAGAGAGAGAGAGAGAGAGAGAGAGAGAGAAGTAATGTGAACAAGACGTGAGGAAAGAAATGAGAGAGGGAGGCCAGCCAATGTGAGGGAGGAAGGGAGACTGGTAATTGCATGCTTAGAGGAAGGAAGGAAGGAAGGGAGGGAGGAGGGAAAGAAAAAAGAAGAATGGTGGGCGTAGTAAAGAAAGTAGTCTAACAAAGGAACAAATTAAGGAAAGAAGGAAGGAAGGAAAGGAAGGAAGGAAGGAAGGAAGGAGGGAAGGACTGTAGAAACACGGAAGGAGGATAATGGCGAGTGAAGGCATGACAAAATAAGAAAGAATGAAAAGAGGAAGGAAGGATAATGGCAGGTGAGCGTGAGGGAGGAGATTTGTTAGTGAGACATGAGGAAAGAAAGAAAGAAAGAAAGAAAAGAGAAAGAAGAAATAATGTAATGAAGGAAGGAAGGAAAGATAATAATGGCGATTCGAAGGAGAGAGTTGTGAGAAGGAGACGAGGAAGAACGGAAGGAAGATTAGCGATAGATGGGTGTGTGTGCGTGTGTATGACAGATAGATAAATATAGAGATAGACTGACAGCGAGAGATGGATGTGTGTGCGTGTATTTGAAAGAGAGAGAGAGAGAGAGAGAGAGAGAGAGAGAGAGAGAGAGAGAGAGAAGGAAATGAAGGAGGAAGAGAGGGAAGGACGCTATCGTGGAGTCGTGGAGAGAGGGCTGGAGGGAAGGAGGGAGGGAAGGATAAAGGAAGGAAGGATGTCTGTTTTGAGGAGAGACGGAAAGATGATGGGAGGAAGAAAATTTGTACTGAGGAGGAAAGAAAGAAGTGAAAAAAAGGTTGAAGATAGGAAGGAGGGGAGGAATACTGCCCAGAGAAGGAGGGAAGGAAGGAAGGAAGGAAAGAAGGAAGAACGTGCGTATAAAAAAAAAAAAAGGAGGATGAAAGGAAGAAGAAGAAAAGGAAAACTGAAGCCTGTGCCAAGGAGTGAGGGGGAAGGGGGGAGGAGGGCAGGGAGAATGGTACGAGGGAAGGAAAGTGGGAAGAAGGCAGGATCGAAGGGGGTAAGGAAGGTAGGAGCAGAGTTGGGATGATAGGAGGGAAGGAGCGTGTGAAGGAGGCAGGATGGAAGGAAGAAACAGTACCAAGAAGAAAAGACTGAGGATGGATGGTGGGGATTACAGTCGAGAAGGAGCGGAGAGAGAGAGAGAGAGAGAGAAAAGAACACAGGAGAGAGGGATGGAAATAGAAAAGGAGGGAAGGAGGAAGGACAAAAGATGGAGAGGGAAAGAAAGGAAGAAACACTGCAAAAAGGGAGAGGAAACTGAGAAAGAATGGAAATATCAAAAGGGGGAAAGACAAAAAAATAAGGGAGGAAAAAAAGGAGAGAGGAAGGACCAAGCCCAGACGGAGGAAGGTGATGGAAGGAGGGAAGGGGGGTGAGAGGAAGGATGGTAGCGCCAAGAATGAGAGAAGGAGGGAGGAATGATACAGGATGGGAAAGGAAGAAGGGATGGATGGAAGGAAGGAAGGTGGAAATAATGAAGGAAGTGGCATGAAAGGGGGAAGACAGAGAGAAAGAGACGAAAATAAAGAGCAAACGTAAGGGAATTAAGGAAGGAAGGAAGGACGGAATGAATGAATGAATGAATGAAAGAAGGAAGGAAGTAGGAAGGAAAAGAATGCCGTAGCAACACAGCCGAAAAGAGGAAGGGAGGGAAGGGAGGATGGGAGGGAGGGAATTACAGGAGGGCGGGAGATGAAGAAGAAAGAGACAGCGAGAAACGTTTGCCTTTCCTCGCTCTCTCTATTTCCCTCTCTCACATATATATCTCCTCTCATTAATCTCTCTCTCTCTCTCTCTCTACGTAAACCTTTGGGTACGACTTACAATCACTGTATTTGAGACGATCCCAAGACGATTTCACACAGCTTACAAGAAATCCCTCGTGGCAAAGGGCATAAAAACCGTCCCCAATAACTCATTAAATACGATGAGGGTTTTTCTACTTTCTCTCCTTCACCAGACGATTTATTTTCTAGCCTACGAATGACCCTGTAGTGAGGAACCAGGGAAAAACTCTACGCTCGCCGTGTGCCCGATTTCACTATGTCAGCTCCCAATAACGTAACCCCGGGAACTGTACATACATTCTAGTCCCTTTTCCTTTTATTCTATCTATTGTAAGACGATTTTTAAGACCCCGTACTGAAGGAAATAAAAAAAATCTACGCTCACCGAGTGCCCGATTTCACTATTTCAGCTGGGAACTGAAGGACCGAAAGAAATGAGCACACATAATTTAATGCATTCATCATTTTATTGTTTCCACCGCCAGACTCTACTTATCTGTCCAAATTTACCATCCACGTCATTGACTTACGTTATATTTACACTGGTTATAAGCTACCGTAAAACAAACAGCTTCGAAAAGACCCTTAGTTGTGTTGTGGTTTGCTTTACTTTGTACTCACTTTGCACTCTTTCGTTCACTTTAGAGATCCCACATTATGATGGTTATAAATCAATATTATACGTAAATAAACTCTACGTTCACGGACTGCCAAACTTCAGTATCCTCAGGTTGTCAAGGGCTCGTATCCTTCTCGCGTTAGGAGGGCCCCTAATACCATTTCTTAAGTGACTTATTTTGTTTATTACACCTTACTCTCCTCCTCTGTGTTACATAAACCCATTTAATATCGCCATACTCTGCATACATAATGTAGGTACAAAAAGGTATTAACCAGGCATATCCCCTCTATAACCAGGCATATCTCCCCCCCCCAAAAAAAAAAAAAAAAAAAAAACTAAAGAAGAGGCGCTAAGACCATAGTGGCTTTGGATGACATGTACCCTCATCATTTCCTTATATTATTCTCTTCTTACCCTTATTACTGTATTATATTTATTCTTATTATTCTCACTGACGTCATAAGGTTTTATTCAATAGAAGAGGTAAAGGTTCTATGCTAACCATCTGCGTACTTTCACTATTCTCAGCTGGTCTCTGGAATGACTGGATGAGATTAGGAAAAGATTTGGAGGATGCAACTGTTTCGGCGAGAGAGAGAGAGAGAGAGAGTCAAGATCAAAAAGTGTATACCAACAATGAAGAAAAGATTCAAAGACATAAGATGATCTAGATACAAAGGAAGGCAAAACTGAATGATGGAAGGACAATGAGGAAAACTAGAAGGGAGGAAGGTAAGAAAGAAAAGGAAAAACTAAATAATATGGAACGATACGAAAAAGAAAGAAAAGATAGCAAGATATTGGAAGAAAAAGATGGGTATGATAAAAAAGAAGAGGGGAAATGGGAAGAGTAAAAAGGGAGTTGGAGGGAGGGACGCTAAAAAGGGAGGAAGGGAGAGATAATAAAAAGGGGTGGAGGGAAGGAAGGAAAGAAGGATTAGCTGGTAGAGTAATTAGAAAAGCCGTGTGTGTGTGTGTGTGTGTGTGTGTGTGTGTGTGTGTGTGAGAGAGAGAGAGAGAGAGAGAGAGAGTCCAACAATGAAACTGACACTGAACACATAACAGACAACACAGTACACATCTTCCAAACATAACAAAGAACAGAGAATAAAATATAACACCTTTTTTCCTTCTTCCTCAGACTGCCACAAAAAGTTACATCTCTCCAACCTTTCCTTAATATGGACATAAAACAGACACCCTTTCTTTCTCACAGACACAGAAACGACACCAACCACCGTCCCCAGAAAGCCACAGAAAGCAACCCCCTCTTCCTCTTTTTTCTCAGATTACCACAGAAAATTAACTTTACCTCCTCCCTTCCATATTTCTTTTAACAGACAGTGACAGGATACATACTTAAAACCGTCTCCTATCTACAGACTCCCACATATATACCTCCCACAGAAAGCCCCCTACCTTCCACAGAATGCCCCCCTACCTCCCACAGACAGCCCCCCTACCTCCCACAGAATGTCCCCTTCCTCCCACGGAAAGCCCCCCTACCTCCCACAGAAAGCACCCATGCCTCCCACAGAAAGCCCCCTACCTCCCACAGAAAGCCCCCCTACCTCCCACAGAAAGCACCCCTACCTCCCACAGAAAGCCCCCATACCTCCCACAGAAAGCCCCCATACCTCCCACAGAAAGCACCCTTACCTCCCACAGAAAGCCCCCATACCTCCCACAGAAAGCCCCCATACCTCCCACAGAAAGCCCCCATACCTCCCACAGAAAGCCCTCATACCTCCCACAGGAAGCCCCCATACCTCTTTATTTCCTTCAGATCAACCACAATACTCTCTCCTCTTTCCCGAATGTTCCCACAGACAACCACCCTCCTTTAGACAACCACAGACAGCTCCCTCTCTGACCCACCAGACAGCTCCTAAACCACCCTTCTCCTTTCCTCTTTCCCTCTAAGTCCCACAGCAACCCAATCACCGTTTCGCACCTCCTTCCTCCCCCCCCCCCTCTCTCTCTCTCTTTTCTCTCTCTCTCTGACAGGGGACAGAGCGGAGTGTGACATTTCGGCCAGTGCCTCCCTTTAACACTGACTGACGCTCAAATCAATAAGTTGCCATAGAGTTAATTGCCACGCCGCATTTTTGGCTGAAGGGTTGGAGTGTGTGCGTGTGTGTGTTTTTGTGTGAGGAAATTTGGTGGAAACGGGTATATATGTGTGTAAGAGAGTGAGAGAGCGGTGACATTTCTCTCTCTTTCTCTTTTACTCTCGCTCTGTCTCCTGGGACACATGATGGTGATGTGAGAGAGAAAGAGAGAGAGAGAGAGAGAGAGAGAGAGAGACTGATTTATTTCTCTCTTCTTCCCTTGGTATGTCTGTCTGTCTCCTAAGAAATGTTGTGGTGATGGGTATACAGTATATGTGTGAGACAGTGAGAGTGCTCTGACATTATAATCTTTCTCCTCTTCTCTATCTCTGTCTGTCTCTCTGTGTCCTGGGAAATATAATGGTGATAGGTATATACGCGTGAGAGTGAGCTAAGACATATTCCTCTCTCTCTTTCTCCCTGTCTATCTGTCTGTCTGTCTCCTTGGAAATATGGTGTTATGTGAGAGTAATGACAGCCCTTTCTCTCTCTGTATGTCGGGCTGTCTGTGTAGTTCTATCTCCATGTCACTGTCTGTCTGTCTCTGTCTGTCTCCTAGGAAACACTGTACTGATGGTTATATGCGCGTGAGAATGATAAAGTGTTTTGAAATTTTCTGTATGTGTCTGTGGTTGTGTGTGTGTTTTTCTGTATCCATTCCGTGTCTCTGTCTGTGTCCTTAGAGTGGAAATATTAAGGTAAAGATTATATACGTCTACGTGAGAGTGTGCCTGTTTGTCTTTGCTCATCTGTCTCGCTCTGGTACGGAAAATGGAGATTGTGGGTTTATATAGGCTATGTATGAGAGTGGTGATGTTTCTCTCCCTATTTACTTACTGATCTGTCTCTGCTTCTATCTCTTTGGTGTGGAAATGTTGTGGTAATGCATATTGTGGTTATGCGTGGATCAGAAAGTGATGGGATTCCCCCCCCCCTCTCTCTCTCTCTCTCTCTCTCTCTCTTTCTGTCTCTCTCTCTCAGCCAGTTTGATGTCCACTTTAACGAAGGATCACATACCATTAATATCCCACGTCTAGTGAAAGAGAGAGAGAGAGAGAGAGAGAGAGAGAGAGAATCATCGTACACTGCCTCTTAGGTGAGTGTCGTCTGTCTAAATAGCTCCGTCACTCTCTCTCTCTCTCACCCATCCAACATTCTCTGCCTCCGTTTTCCCACTCTTTTTCTTCTTACCTCTTCCCTCCACTCTCTCTCCTCCCTGCTCCCCTCCTTCTCTCACTCTCCTTCCTTCCTTCTTCCCACTCTATCCTTCCCCACCCCTTCTCTCTCCCTCTCTCTCCCATCTCCCATCTGCTTCTTCTTCCTCTAAGTCTCCCATTCCCCTCTTCCCTCCCACAATCGTACCATCAGTCTCCCCTCGCCCATTCCCTCCTCCCCTCCCCATTCCTACTCTCCCCATTTTTCCTCCCGGTGACTCCCCCTTCCCCTCCCCTTCCATATACTTCCCTTCCTTCTTACTCTCCCATCCCCTCCTTGCCATTCTACATTCCCTCTTATTCCCATCTCTCCTCACTCTTCCTGCTTTTCCCTCCCCTCTCTTCTCCTCTCCCCCCACTGCCCCTGCCCTCCGCGTCAGTCAGGCCATTATCAGCATGCATCCGTCAGCCGGCACTGAGACAGCAAGGCCGCTATCTGTCAGCAGCCAGGGCAATGTGTTACCTCTCTCTGGATACCTGTGTTTCTCCATGACACTCGCAGACGATTATATTTTAGAGGTGAGAGGGGTATGATGTATGTGTTTGTCGCTGTGTGAGTGTTTTATTTTACTCGGTTTATGATGTATGTGTGTGTCGCGACTGTGTGTGTTTTATTGTGCTGCGCTGTATGAGTTTGTGATTGTGTGTGCTTTATTTTATTGTGTTGTCCTGTAAGTGTGTGTTTGTGTGCGATTTATTTTACTGTGTTGTATGTGTGTTTGTGATTGTGTACGCTTTATTTTATTGTGCTGGGTTGTGTTATGTGTTACCCCTACCTAGATAGCTATCACTGCAGGCCACCCCAAATATAATCACATTTTGGCGGTGATAGGGATGTGAAGGGTGGTGATATGTTTGCTTGCTTTTGTTGCGCTTTGCTGTGTTTTGCTGTGTTATATGTTAGGTCTCTCGAGATAACTGTGTTACTACATGACAGCCATATACAATTATATTTTGGCTGTGACAGGGTAAAGATAGATGACTGTGTGTGTGTGTGTGTGTGTGTGTGTGTGTGTGTGTGTGTGTGTGTGTGTGTGTGTGTGTGTGTGTGTGTGTGTGTGTGTGTGTGTGTGTGTGTGTGTGTGTGTGTTTGGACACTGAAAAGGAGTGCGAACATGGAAGAGATAAGAGAAGGAAACGGAATTTGAGGAGGGGAATATGAGAAAATGATGGAGGAGAAGTAAATAAAAGAAAACGCATGATAGAGAAACCAATTAAGGATGGGAGAGGAAAGGAGAAGAGCCGAGAACACGGGCGTCCCGTGCCTGGCCTGATATATGAGAAGAGGAGAGGAGAGGAGAGGAAAGGAAAGGAAAAGAAAGGAGAGGAGAGGAGAGGAGAGGAGAGGAAAGAAAAGAAGAGAAGGAGAGAGAAAAAAAGACTGAAGGTAAATGAAATGAAGATAAAAGAAGTAAGGTGAAGTGAAGGAAAGAGATAGGAAGTGAGGGGAAGGGAAGGGATGGGAACTGGAAGGAAGGGAAGGGAAGAGGAAGGAAGGGAAGGGAAGTCAAAAAAAGCAAGGGAATGGAATGGAAGACAAGGAAAGAGAAAGGTAGGAAAGGGAACGAACAGAAGACAAGCACAGAAAAGAACGAGACAGAGAGAAAGGAAAACCAATGAAACGAAGGTGAAGTGAAGGAAAGGGAAGGGAGACGCAGGAGAACTAACGAAGGAGCCTGAAGTGAGGGTCTCAAACATGGCCGTGGTCCCTATTCCAGGTCTGATTTACGAGGGGATGCCCAGCTTTTACCTTCGTCTGTCCTAGGTTATTATACACGGCATCATCATTCACGGCCGGAGAGAGATGCCAGTGAATAACTCTCTCTCTCTCTCTCTCTCTCTCTCTCTCTCTCTCCAGTAAACTCAACCGTCTACGTCAGCAAAAATTCTCCGCCCAATCTCTTCACTACGATGACGGAACAGACAAGGAAAAAGTACAATACATTCTTCAATACCGCCTACAATACAATGCCTGGAGAGAAATTAAATCTTTCACTATCTGGCGTTATCGTTTTTATTTTTTCTTGTGGCTCGACGATTTTTTTATTTTTATTTTGGAGAGAGTTGGTTATAGTGAAAAGCTTAGGGTAAACCACAGCAGAGAATACACACAAACATTAACATCGCGGTACACAGAACACAAGCATACAATAGGAATGAACACAGAACACTATCTATTAAAAAACACAGAGCACAGAGCATTAGAAAACAATAAAGCCACAGAACTTATCATACTAGCAAACAACACTACCACAATACAGAATATCAGCAAACACCACAACACACATCTAACACAACGAACAACACAAGCACAGAGCATAAGCTAATTATAAACACCACTGAACACACGCCAACAATAACACCTCAAAACACATACCTATACCAAACAGCAACACAACAATACAGATCACTAAGAAACAATAATAACACAACCCACAACACAAAAAAACACAATATAACTTAGATCATTAGCAAACAATAACACCACACAGCACAGAACCCTCGCAAAGAAAAAGCAAACCATAACACAACGCAGCACACAGACAAGTAATAACACCACAAAACACATAATACGAACAAACATAACACGACACTGAACATAAGCAAACTGAAAAGAACTCCAGCCAGCACTAAAGCCACAGACCGCAGACAACCAAGAGAGAGAGAAACTAACACACATTACCACTACGGAGCCGAGAACCGCAGCAAACAATACCATGAGGGGGTCACCTGGAGCGGAATGAAATGATGCTCACTAACCCTGTGTGAGTGGTGCACTAAATTTCACAGAGCACTCGCTGACGACGGGTGGCGGCTGGTACCTGGACTCCACCACTACTACCACCACTACCACCATCACAGTACCAAAATCACTGTCATTACACGTCAATTAATGGCCACTACCGCATCACCACCTTTACTACGGCACAAACACTACCGCTACAACACACAGTCATATCCACAAGCTATACCACCACCACCACCACCACCACTACTAATACAATTACCACAACGCGCCCCAAACAACAACACCATCACCACCACCACCCACTGCCACTACATCACAGCCAACACTACCGCATCACAACCACCACAACACACAGTCAACATCCACGACCACAACATCACAACCATCCTTACCACTAGCATCCACTGCCACAGCATCACCACCCCCTTTAACCTCACTACAACCATTCTCACGCCACCCACTACTACCACCTCACCACCATCCACTACCACATCCATTCCCATCGCTCTGACTACCAAAACACCACCCCATTTAACCCCACCACAACCACCTTCACCCCTCCCATTCTACCTACTCTCACCCACTCACCCCTGCCTCGAACCTCAGTGCACCCCTGCCATTTACCTCCCCTACCTCATCCCTGCCAAACGCCTCCTAGGATTGCCCTTCCCCCTGCTAAGTCGGGATTTGATGTCGTGCCTTTAAAATATGCATACCGTTCCTTTGCAGTTTATCCTTCTACTAGAACATACATATACACATGCTCCCTTACCCTCGCTGTCTATCTATACAGGTTTATTCTTCTTCACCCATCTATTCCTGCATTCTCTCTCTCTCTCTCTCTCTCTCTCTCTCTCTCTCTCTCTCTCTAGGTGGGCATCAAAGCGTCCCGTCAAAGGCACAGTTATCCCTGGCGCTGGTGGGAGATGGAGGAGGCAAGGGGGATAATGGAGGCTGGATAATGCACCCAAAGAGCCAAGGATGGATGGAGGGAGGGAGGGAAAGGTGGATGGATGGATGGATGGATGGATGGATGGATGGATGGGGGAGGGAGGGAGGGAGGGATGGTGGGTGGATGGATGGAGGGAAGGGTGGGTGGTGGATGGACAGATGGGGAGGGATGGGTGGGTGCATGGTGGATGGATGGATTGTTGGCTGGTCAGCGGATGGATGGAGGGAGGGAGGGAAAGGTGGATGGATGGGTGGATGGATGGGTGGATGGATGGATGGATGGATGGATGGATGGATGGATGGATGGTTGGCTGGTTGGTGGATGGATGGATGGAGGGAGGGAGGGAAAGATGGATGGATGGATGGAGAGGGGGAGGGGGGGAGATATGTGGATGGACGGACGAATGGAAGGAGTGAAGATGGTTTAAACAAATGAATGGATAGACAGATGGGCAAAGAGAGTGGGATAAATGGATGCAAAGGGAAGAAGAAAAAGCAAAGGATGAACTGAGAAGGAAAGTAAAATAAAACGACAGGATAAAAATGGCACAAAAAAAGGAGGGAAGGAGGATCAGGAGGGAAGGAGGATCAGGAGGGAAGGAGGATCAGGAAGGAAGAAATGGATATGAGATGGAAGAGAAGGAAGAAGAAGGACCAAAGTGAATGGGAATAACAGGGCAAACTGAAGAGGACACGAGTAATGAATGAGAGACACAAGGGGGAAGGAAACGGAAAGGGAGGAAACGAGGTAGGGGGAGGGAGGAAAAGAGGAGAAAGTTGAGGAAAAGGGAGGGGAGGAAATAAAGACAGAGAGAGTACGGGAGTGAAGGTAAGGGAAGAGAGAGGAGGAGAAGGAGAGGAAGAGAAAAGGGAGAGGAGGAGGAGGAGTGGAAAAGAAAAGGGAGAGAAGAAGGAGAGGTACGACAGCGAAAAGGGAGAGAAGGCATGGGAGGAAAGGGCGCGCAGAAGAATAAAGGAACATGAGAAGTGAATGACAAAGAAATACAAGGTGGATCACGAATAGCAGTGACCGGGAGAGGGAGGAAGGAGGAAAGTTACAAGAGGGGAAGAATTATAGACGGGAGGCGGGAAGGAAAGGAGAGAGAAAAGGGGGAGAGGAGAGAGAGGGATGAGAAGAGGAGATGAAAGAATAGGAAGAAAAAAAGGGAAGGAAATGAATGAAGGGGAGGGGAGGGGAGGGGAGGGGAGGGGAGGGAAGAAGAAGAAGGAGATTAGAGAAATTGAAAGACGCAGATGAGAGAAGAGGAAAAGGGGAAGGGAGAGAAGGGGTGGGAGTGAGAGGGAGAGGAAGGACGAAAAAGACTGTCATTTGTGGCCGGAAAGAATTTGATTAGGATCTCTCTCTCTCTCTCTCTCTCTCTCTCTCTCTCTCTCTCTCTCTCTCTCAAATTACGATATTCATTACCTTCTTCCCCTCCTTCCTCTTTCTTTTACGAATCTTTCCTCCGACAATTCTCTCGCATTATCCTTTTTGCTTTTTTCTCTCATCACCAACACCACCATTCTTCTATCATCATTTTACACGCATTATTTTCCCCATTTTCGTATCCTTCTTTTATTACTTTCCTTACTTGGACGTCTCTTGGAGTTATTTCCTTCCTGCTACCGCCATAAGGATATAAGTCGCATTTTCATGAGGCTTTCAAGACCGGTCTGGACCGGTTCTGAGTAGTCCCGTGGCTGTTCTGGAAAGACGCTTCAGACAAATCAGACCGATCGGGACTGGTCTAAAGCGGTCCTGCCCCAGAGCCAGGCCTTAGTCCTGCACACAAGGATGCGCGGTAGCACTGGCCAACAAGGACGGCTACGTGTCCCGTACCCGGGGTAAACAACTAATACGGCACAGATGGCGGACACAGATAAGAGCTAAATATTATTTAAAAAATAGAACTTCGCACAAATGACATGGGACGGTGATGTAAATGTTGATGCTACTTGAAATGAATATTTGCTTAACCCAACTGTACTCTCAAAAGTTGATCTGTTACGGCTGAATTAGTGAGATAATGAAATCTGAAGAGAAATGCAGATTTTGAGTCGCTATGGATTATTAAAAGGTGAGGACGGACTTAAACTCTTCTCAGCAATAATTCCCTAAGGACTAGTACTGCATCCTTTGCCACCTTTCATTACAGTTCTGTTTTAATTGAAAAGGTAAGTCACACATTCATTTAACTTCATGGCATAATGAGAACACACTATCATAATTCTAATGGTGACACACTGCCGAGCTGTCATATTTTTCTTAATAAGACGTAGACGTAGAAACAGCTACTGTGTACGCTAACAAAGAAAATATTTATAGCTAAATTGATTTATTATCATCATCCCATTCTCAGTTTACATAATAACTCGGCTGACTCCATAATGGCTCCGCCCACTCGACCCCCCAGCCTACTGCAGCACAATGAGGACTGTATTGGTCTAAAATCCATTCTCGCGAACATCAAGTCCAAAAAACTTAGACCGGTCGCGACTGTTAAAAAAAAAAAAAAAAAAAAAAAAAAAAAACGAAAATGCGGCTTTATTCAGCTTAGAGACCCCGCTCTTAAGGGTTAATGAAGGCAATATCTACTTTTTCCTGCTCCAAAATGTCTGTCCCAAGCTGATTAAAATTGTCTGGTGGTAGCAAAAACAAACAAGAGGTCGCCGGTGTGAAGGAAAAAGAGCAAGGAGAGGAATGAGTGAGCCCAAAAAAGGAAAAAAAGAACAGAGAGGAAGACTGCAGAAGACATCACGAGAAAGGAAGGAAGAGACAAAGGAAATAAAAACAACGAAATAAAAACAACGGAAAGAAGTAAAACAGAAAAGAGGAAAAGGGTGTGATACAGGGAAAGGATCGAGGAAGGAGGCAAGGAAAAGGGAAAGAAATGAAAAACGAAAACAGAAGAAAGAATAAATTAAGACTATAAAAAAAAAGATATGACCAGAGGCTGAGGGAGAAAGAGGAGGAAGGATATAAATAAAAAAGAAAGTCAATAAACCACGAGTAAGGAAAGAGATACTGAATGAAACAAAGCATGAGAATAATTGGGGGGAGGGACAAAGGAAGTATATAAGAAAGGATGGATGAATGGAAGGACGGATGGCAGACAGGAACGAAAGAAAGAAAGAATTAAGAAAGTGCGAAGAAGGATGGAGGGAGGAAGGAAAAAACACAAGGAGGGAAGGAGGGAGAGTAAGAGGAAGAAAAGCATGAAGGCTGGACAGAAAAAATAAATGAAAGAATAACCAGAAGAATGGAACGAAGAAGGAAAGAAAAACGGAAGTGCGGAGACGGATGGATGAATGATAATATGGGGACAGGGGGGAGAGTACGATGAACAAATGAAGACAAACATGAAAACAGGACAGAAGAAAAAATATGAATGAATGAATGAGGACGGAAAAACAGAGGGGGGAGGGGGGAGGGAGAGTCACAAGAAAAAAGACGGGCATGCCGGCAGAATAAAAGAAAGAACTGAATGAAGGAAGAAGGGAAAAAATCAGGAAGGGTGAGAGGGAAGGAAAGAAAAAGGAAGAAAGAAAAGAGGGATGACGCCAAGACAGAAGAAGGAAAAACAGGGAGGAGGAGGAGGAGGAGGGAGAGACGTAGGAAGAATGAGAGGAGGAAGGAAGAGACATGAAAGCAGGAATGAAGAAATAAATAAAGGAAGGATATCAAGAGGCCAATACTAACTGCGACTGGGCAGTATAAAAGACCAACCAGCAAGACTTTTAACGTGAAATAATCTTAACGTATTTCCTGTGTATTCATGTGCAGTCTGTATACTACGCTCTCTCTCTCTCTCTCTCTCTCTCTCTCTCTCTCTTTAATTATAACCCACCAACACTTCCCACGCTGCTCCCCTCCACAAACCAAGGGAATATATACGGCATAATAATTCATCATCTTTTTTTTCCGACAGGGATGCATATTCCTGTGAGTAATAATTTAATGATTCATATTCAGTCGTGATGGCAGTGACGGTAGGGCCTAGATTCCATAACCGTGAACTATGTGGCGAACAGTACTAACGAATTGAACCTACACATATGCTGACAGGTGTGAAGTTAGTTATCTGAATCACCTTTGAGGAAAGATGTGATATAGCCTATGTGAAGTATGTTTTGGTATGCTATGTATGTTAAGTATATCTTTTTGGACACTTATACCTTTTCAGACGGTAAGAGACTTGTTACTTGAAGCACCTGCGAGAGAGAGAGAGAGAGAGAGAGAGAGAGAGAGAGAGAGAGAGAGAGAGAGAGAGAGAGAGGAACGAGCCTTTCTCTTTCCACCCGACCCAGTTTGGCAAGGAGACTCCCACACACAATGGAACTTCAAAGGCAGGGTGCGTGAACCTATTTACATAGTCAAGTTGAGGACTCGTCATCAAGTTACCTCATACAAACAACAACACACACGCCACTTCCTTCTTCTCTTCCATCTCCTGCCTCATCTATCTTTTATTTACTACCTGATTTATGTTTATTTAGTTGTTTAATGAAGTTCTTGTATTTCCTCCATCCTCCTCCTTCTCCTGACACATCTATTTATGACCTGCACTGTGGCTAATGTTTCTCTTCGTATTCTTATCCCTCTCCTGCCTCATTCATCTTTTTTTTTTTTAATTACCACGATTATCTCTGCTTTTCTATGTTGCTTGTTATTTTCTTACATAATTAGTCTTATATTTATCCATATTTACCTATTTTTATATATTCACACATTTTAATTAACCATTAGTTAATTCTATTTATGCATTTCACATTTATTCGTTATTCATTTTTAACAAACTCTCTCTCTCTCTCTCTCTCTCTCAGTAGCAATCACCGTCTCAACTTCGTCCTACACACCACAGTATCTTACCCATAATCTGATTTAAACGACCGCATTCTCACACTCCATCTTCATCCACCGAGACAGAAGAGGAGGGGTGTCGCGGGGGGGGGGGGGAGATATCAGGCTCTTTTACTCGTGGACCTATAAGTCTCCCTTTTGCATTTTTTCTCGGACACATTTCCACCTTAATATATCTCCTGCCTGTTTCTTAGTTTTATGTCGACAAAGATCACGCTCTTCGCGTTTTGTTTTCATGTGACAAAACCGGGGACTTTCACGTTTTAAATCTGCACGATACAGTTTTACATATCTCTTGCTTGCCATTTATTTTCGTCTCAACAAATTTCACTACAGCCCGTCTGCCTTTATGTGACAGGACCACTCTCACAAGTTCAATACTGCGTGATACACCTTAGGGGCTAGAGATCTTTATCAAGTTAGAATAAACACACGTTAATCATGCTAAAATAATATCCATCCACTTTTCCATCCTACATTACCCCATAAGGAAAACAAGGGTCCGCGGGAAAACGAATTAGGGAAAAGGGGAACAGCCACTTATCCCTGAACAAAGCAGAACATTACACCCCTACACCCTTTGGAACTGAACCCTAATGGAACACGTCTACTTGGAGTGCATACCTCAACACACCACCAGACCCACATGAAGAAATATACAAAATCGTCTATGCCAATCCTACCCAATCAAAGTTTTAGAGAGAAACAAGTATCGTGGGCCCTTCGGGCTCCTCGCACTTGCTCCTGCGAAGGGCTCTCGCGCGTATGTGCTGTTCTAGTGTAACGTTGTCACTTGGGTTTTTTGCAGCTAACCAATTGATCGTGTTATTTGCAACTTCGGGAATGGAACCCAAGTTGTCCAAACGCAAGTCCGAAATACGTTAGTTGTACCTGTGGGCAAAAAATTTTACGGAGATCCTATTCCGGGCGCCAGGAGCGGCGTTTTTTTGGTCAAAATGTGATCCCTCATTAAATATAGTAAAAGTTTTTCAATTGTGATGGGACAAAGTTTTTTCACATCAGCGAATTTTTTGCGATTTCTGTGCCAGTTTTGGTGCGATTTGAATGTGTAGTTTCGGCTGCCCAAAATACACACACACACACACGCACGCACGCACGCACGCACGCACACACACACACACACACACACACACACACACACACACGCACGCACGCACGCACACACACACACACACACACACACACACACACACACACACACACACACACACACACACACACACACGGCTACTGCTATAGTATATTAGATGGGCTGATGATGATGATGATAATGAGGATGATGATGATGATGATGACGATGATGATGTTGATGATAATTAAGGCTTAGGTGTTACTGGGAGCCTCCTACTTTCATGAGAATACGACCCTCAGTCTAGGCAAGGTTTACTCTCTCTCTCTCTTTTATATCTTCTCTAGCTCCATTCCCTCTTTACCTCCCTCTCTCCTCTTCCACACTTTATTGCTTCCTTACTCTCTCTCGCTCTCCCTCTCCACTCCCCTCCACTTCCTCATATTTTCCTTCCTCCACTTTATGCTCTTCTTCCTCTCTTTAAACCCTTCTTCTCCTCTTTAAACTCTCCTTCCTCTTAATATTCTCTCTTCATGCATTCCAATCTTCTCCCTTCCACAATCTTTCCATCATTCAACTCTCCTTTCTCTGATTGTATACCCTTCCTTTCTATATATTCTGTCTTCCTTTCTTTCACTCTCCCTCCAGCTTCCTCCGCCTCCTTATACTTTTCTTCTTCCTGTTCTGTCTCATTTACCTTATTTCCTATCTTCTTTTTCACTGATTTTCCCTTTTAACTATCGCTTTTCTCCTCTTGTACCTTTTATTCTCTTCCGTCCTTTTCATCTCCTCCTTCCAACTCTCATTTATCTCTTTCCTCTCCTTCCTACTCTTCCTCCTCCCTTTCACTCTTCATCAACTCCACACTCTCCTCCTTCCTCCCTCCTTCATCTTCCATCTCACACTCCTTTCGCGTCTCTCTCTTTTTCGTTCTCCCTCTTTTTCTTTCTCCTTCCCCTCTTCCTCTCTCTCTGAAGTTAGGGATGGGGTGAAGGGCAACCAGTAAATTAATTAGTATCTGTAGCTGGGACAACAATTAACATTCTTACACTCCCCTGACTCCTTCCTCTTCCCTCCCTTCCACTCTCATATTCCTCTTTTCATTCACCTTTTCCCTTCTCCTACCTCTCCTTCCTCCACTCTTCTTTCCTCTTCCTCTTCGTGCTCCCCTCTCCATTTCGCCTTTCTCCCCTTCCCTCTCGTCTTTCACTCTTCCTCCCACAAACCGTTCGTCATGCTCACAAACACTCTCCTTCGTTTATCCGTCCTTCCTTCAACTCCCCCTCTGCTCCTCATTCCCTTATCTCCTTTCACTACTCCTCCATCTTCTCCTCATTCCCACCACTCTTTTCCACCCCTCTTCTTCCTTCTCCTTCGTCTCCTCCTCCTCCTCTTCCTCTCGTCTCGGCCTGTTCCTCCTTGTGTGAAGTTGGGAAGGGAGGGACAGACAGTAAATTAACCAGTGTACGTAGCCGGGATAAGAATTAAGCCTGGGAGAGAAGCCACGGGAGGGAGGAGAGGGGGAGAGGAGGGGAAGGGAAGGCAAGGGGGAGGAGAGGAGAGGAGAGGAGAGGAGAGGAGAGGAGAGAGAGAGAGAGAGAGAGAAGAGGAAACAAGACAAGTGAGGGAGGGTATCACTGCCTTCAGGATGAGACAAATTAATGAGCGTGTGCAAGGATGAAAGAGGCCAAAGACCGCCTGATTGATTGGGTGAATGACTGATGAAAATAGACGGGGAGGCGTAACAGTGGAGGTCGTTAATGCGGGGCCAAATGACGACCGGGAGGAGGAGGAGGAGGAGGAATACAAAGGAAGGCAAACAGCTCCCTTCGAGGCTGAGGAGAGGACTACAATTTCGGTTTTACTGGATTTTCAGAATTTTACATAAAACATAAAAGACTGCCATGTGTTCAAGTCAACCTATAAAACAGTACACAGCATAAATAACTCTCCAGCACCCTAAATTTCTGTTGCCTTATAACAGGGAACACACTCACGAAGAAAACATGATCTTACAACACACACCCTCCTGGTAACGCATACTCACACAATACCACCCTCAATTCACTACTTTTCAAACACCCAGGAATGCTATACTGGCATGAATACATCTAATACAGTTGATACCGTTACCTAAAAGGGCAAATTCCTGTCAATATTCGGCTTTCATCAAAACTTTCTTCCAGTTCAAGCCTGTGGAGACCAAAGCCTTACTTATTTCATTTCAATTACCGCCAGATTTTTATTAGCTGAGGGAAACACACTGTCCTCTACGTATAGCCTATGTATTAAAAAAAAAACTTTATAACGGCAGTTCTGCTGTGTATAACGAAATGACATTAGCCACCCAAGCTCAACACTAGCAACCAATTCAGTGCGTAATGTCTTAAACTTCGTAACAGTTGGGGTTAATATGGTGTAAATGATCCGCCTTTACCTCCTGACGGCGAGAGAATTATTACCTCAATCACTCAGGTCGCACGATAATGACTTCTTGGAGGGACTGGCTTGAAGTGAAGGTGAGGCTTGAATCCTCTCGTCTCGGGGGCTTATCACTAGGCAACCTCCTCTCCAGATCGTGTGTGTGTGTGTGTGTGTGTGTGTGTGTGTGTGTGTGTGTGTGTGTGTGTGTTGGGGGTTCCTCTCGCCTAGCACTTGTCGGAGGAGGGGGGGGTATTCCTCTTGCCTCACACACCCTACCAAAATAAATCATGAACTTGCACGCCTAATCAACACTAATCATGGTATTTTTGGACTCGCTGTATTCACACCTATCATTCTGCTGTTATGTGTAATGATTTACCTCAGTGATAAATCATACAAGCCTGTGGGCGACGATGGCCAGCTATAAGCGTACCAGGCTTTGTCAGCGACCGGTGGGTGTTGGTATGAAAAGTCACTCCTATATGGCGGCACCGAAGAACAACATTCCACCCAAGAATCATGGCTCTAGGTCAATAACCTTCGGATCTTTAGCATTTCAAGCGAGCCTAGTAGTGATTTTACCGCTTTTCATATTTTCTGCACTTGATGACCTTTGACCCCTGACCTGGCGGAGGTCATGCATGTACGAAGCACACTAGAAGTACTCATTAACGTTTATAAGCTTGCAAAGTTTCATTCGATTCCATCCACCCACTGTGGAGCATGGGAACTTGAAATTCACAGAAAGGCCCACCAGAGGTACAACTTCTAGGTGGCGCTGCCAACGACGGGAAAAGAGTTTCGACACTTAATTTTTGTATGGAGGTACTCCAGTGCAACATTCCACCCAAGAATCATGGCCCTGGCTTAGTAATCTTCGGAGCCTTATCATTTCGCGCAAGCATAGTCGTGATTATAGCTACTTTCACTGTTCTTGCATTTGATGATCTTTGACCCCTGACCTGGCCAATGTAGCACACAGGTGTACAGTAGTGAGTTGTAGTGCTAGTCAATGTCGATTGGCATGCAAACTATCATTCAATTCCATCGAGCTGCTAGGGAACTCGGGGAGTATTTTTGAAAACCCGTACTGGTTGCTTGGGACGCTGAGGCCAACAATCGCTGCCACTCGAAAACTAGAAGGAAGAAAGGAAAATGGATAGCACCCTCCCGATAGAGAATGACCTCAAGATTACGCCCAAAGACGTCAGATCTTTCTACGCCCATTAGTAATGCTTCTCCGGCTCACGTGAAATATACGAAAAAATCGGTTTTTCGGACGTTGCTAGGCAACGGGGAGTTGCCTAACAACCAAAACCTTGCGGATACAACTAGGTCAAAGGCTGGTCATTGTGTCGAAGTATGGTCAGAATAGGTTAATTCTGAAGGGTAGAAGTGCCTGCCACAATTAAACAAGACAGAAAGACCAAAAGAAACAAACCAAGCAAGAAAACGTGACTAACAATAAGGGCAGCATGACCTGGCCAATATATTCCCACAATAAGGCCCCGCTAATCATAGGTTTCAAAATCACTGGATGTTACACTGAATAAAGCGGCTGCGTATGCTAACTGGAGGTAAAGGGTAGAGAGGTGTGAGTGGGAGGCGATAGGAACCCGTGACACACACACACACACACACACACACACACACACACACACGTCACGAAACACTAGACCAATTTTTAACATATAAGGATTAGTTAATAGAAGTTGCCTGTACAGTTAAATGGGTTGTTTACTTGACTATAAATCACGAGAGCAGGTCACGTTTTCTCGTTTTCTTTACTCATTTTCTTTAATAGATCGAGGTGAGGGGGAAGAGAGATGAAGAGAGCAGGCGGAGAGAGGCAGAGGAGCGAGGATGTGAATGCGAAGAGAAGGGGAGAGAAGGTGGAGACGGAGGGAGAAAGGAAAAACGGAATGCCACTGAGAAAAAGAAGAGAGATGGAGAGAAGATAAATAGAAGGGAAGGAAGACGAAAGAAAAAGGTGAGGCAAGAGGGGGTGGAAAGGGAGAGGGAGGAAAGGAGGAACGGCATGGAGGAAAAAAACAGGAGAGATGGAGGAAAGATACACTGGATGAAAGGAAGATGAAGAGGGAGAAAAAGTGTGAGGTGGAGAGCAAATGTGTGAAAGGAGAGCAGGAGTGAACTGTGTAAATGGAGAAGGAAGACAGAAGATGTGTAAAAGGAAAAGAGTACGAGAAGAGTGAGATAAGACACATACAGAGATAGGAGGAGAGGAAGAGGAGAGGAGAGGAGAGGAGAGGAGGGAGAAGAGGGGCGAGTGAGCGAGAACGAAGGAGGAAGTGACGATAAATTAACCCATGTACGCAGTCTGGGTAAGAACTAGGGCTGGATACGGGAGGAGGAAGAGGAGGAAGAGAGGGGGGGAAGGGAAGGGAGGCGAGGAGGAAGGGAGGGAGTGGGGGGAAACGAGGAAAGTAAGGACGGAGAGAGAGAGAGAGAGAGAGAGAGAGAGAGAGAGAGAGAGAGAGATGATGAGGGGAGCCAGGGAATGGAAAAGAAAGGATGAGGGGATACGGGGGAGGGGAAGGAAGGAGACATAAAAGGAAGGGAGGGAAGGAGGGAGGAAGAGAAAGTTAAAAGGAAGAGAGGGAGGGAGGGAAGGGGAGGCAAAAGTGAGGGAGGAAGGAAGGAAGGGAGGGAGGGAAAGAGAGTCAAACGGAAGGGAGGGAGGCAGGGATGGAAGGAGGGTTAAAAGTGAGGGAGGGAGGGACGGAAGGTTAAAAGGGAGGGAGGGAGGGAGGGAGGGAGGTGGAGGGAAGTAAGTCTGGCAGAGCTGGCTTCTCTATTGAATTCCCTTCACTCAGGTGTGTACGTGTCACTGTGTGTACGTAGGCTACATGTGTGTGTGTGTGTGTGTGTGTGTGTGTGTGTGTGTGTGTGTGTGTGTGTGTGTGTGTGTGTGTGTGTGTGTGTGTGTGTGTAAAAATATCTACTTCAGTGTCAGTACGTGTAGGTATGTACTGTATCTATCAATCTATTTATCTATCTACCTAACTCTATATGTGTGTGAATAGCTATATCTTCATGTTTGTTAAATATGCACCCAACCGTCTATAAGCATCAATATATATGCATCTATCTATCAGTCTATCTATCTACCGTTCTAACATTCTATCTATGTAACTGTGTACGCATATAGTCTACACATGTATACCTATGAAGGCTATCGGTATGTCTGTGTGTGTGTAAAAAAGTTATCAGTTAAAAAAAGATAATAACTACAGGCTGCAAACCGTCAATACTGAATACGGAAATCATGACGAACTGGCAGATAACATGCACGCAGACTCACGGATAAACAGACAGATATATAGAGGCGGAAGTAGATAGAAATGGAGATAAAATGCATACAATAAAAGAAAGATAAAAAGAGAGAATATAAGGAATAGGAAATGGGTTAATTTATGAGATGAATGACACTTTATGAATGAGATGTATGAGGAATAAGATTTTCATAATTTTTTTCACACGTTACATGGTTATTCATTTATCTGTTTATTCACTTACATGTGCTACACTTCACATGCTTCCTTTTTTTCGTTTTTGGTAGGAAAAAAGGTGGTGGTGACGACGACGACGACGACAATGATGATGATGATGAGCATTCATACTTTCTCACCCACAGACCCTTCATCGAATCTCTCTCTCTCTCTCTCTCTCTCTCTCTCTCTCTCTCTCTCTCTCTCTCTCTCTCTCTCTCTCTCTCATTATAATCAACTCATATATTCAGTCCCCCATGAATACCTGATCACTTGCGCACTCTCACTCAATCACACACACACACACACACACACACACACACACACACACACACACACACACAGAAGTATCAAACTTATGCATTATATCACATTTAAAGCACTCATCTTTACTGCTTTGCTCATACTATACATATTTAAAACTACACCCAGATATATATATATATATATATATATATATATATATATATATATATATATATATATATATATATATAGGGTATATATCCTACCATTTCCAAACATCCCTTTATACTTCCCCTCTCTCCGTCTAAGTTTTCCTCCGTCAAAAAGCTCTCTCTCTCTCTCTCTCTCTCTCTCTCTCTCTCTCTCTCCTCCTCCCACCCACCACATCATTCCTCCCTCCCTCTCATCTCCCTCCCTCCCTACCTACCTCCCATTCCCCCAATCTTTATCCTTCCCTGTCTATCATTTCTCCCTCCTTCTCCCCCTCATCTCCTTCCTTCTTTCCTTCTTTACCTTCCTCTTTCCCCTTGTCTCCTTCCTTCCTTCCATCCGTCCCTCCCTACCTCCCTCTCTCCCCCCCAGTCTCCGTCCTTCTCTCTCTCCCTCCCTCTTTCCCCCAGTCTCGTTCCTTCTCTCCCTCCGTCACTCTTCCCCAATCTCCCTCCTCCTCTCCCTCCCTCCCTTCATCTGTCCTTCCCTCCAAGGCTTAGATACTGTTGCTATCACCAGGACCAGACACACACACACACACACACACACACACACACACACACACACACACACACACACACACACACACACTTCCCCCTTCTCCTCCTAAAACAAACCACGAAAAATGCTTCCTCCTTTACTGAAACCTTAATCTCTTGAAGTAAAGGGAACAGTGAGGACTACATCTAACCCCTCCAGTCCTAAAAAGCCTCTCCAAAGCTGAGTAAAATCGTCTGGAGGTGGCAAGAATAAACCAAAAACCCTTCGGAATCTGGGGGGTTAAACCTATTTTTGCTCTAGACGATTTATATTCAACTTAAAAAAATATATCCCGTATTCCAGAAGGATTTATAAAGCCTATATCTAACCCCTCCAGTTTGAAACATATCTAAGCTGAATAAAATCGTCTGAAAAAAAGTAAACGTCCTGGATATGAAGGGATTTGGCAATAATTCCATCAACAATGGACAATAAAACACTTAGCTGACACACCCTGACCTCTGCGTGACCTTGACCTTTGACCTCTGGAGTGTGTGGCTGGGGGGATGAATGAGAGAGAGAGAGAGAGAGAGAGAGAGAGAGAGAGAATTTTCCCTTCATTTCTTTCGTCGTAACACTTATTTTCCTTTCTTCTCTCCCCAACACTCCCTCGTCCCCCCTCTCCCCCTGCAACAGCTCTCTTCATCCAATCCCTCCCTCCCTCCCCTTCCATCCCTCTCTCCTACCCGTATCCACTTACTAGCAATCTGTCTACTTCACACCCTTGTTTTGATTTGTCTTTCTCAACAAGCTTTCTTCCTCATTTTCTTCCCGTTAACTCCATTTCTTGTCTAATTCATTCTCTTATTTTTCTTCCTCTGCTAACTCTCTTCCTCCTTTCCTTCCTCATTAACTTCCTCATTTCCTTTTTCCTTTCTCGTTGGCACTGACCTTCGACTTTATGCTGCTAAGATCAGGCATTATAATCAGTCTAGCTTTATTTCTACTGCAGCGACGGGCGTGTGCTTGCCGGCCGCTAAAGTACACGCATACATATACAACTTCTTGCCTTCTGCTTGCCTTTCTTTCTTCCCTAACTGCTCCTTTTCATCCCTTTCGTTTCTTTCTCATTCTATTCCTGTCTTCTTCAGTTTTTTTTAGTCTATTTTTTCTTGGTCATTTCCTTTCTTCACCAACTCCTATTTTTCATTTCCT
The DNA here is from genome assembly GCF_032717465.1 of Coenobita brevimanus. Classification (NCBI taxonomy): domain Eukaryota; kingdom Metazoa; phylum Arthropoda; class Malacostraca; order Decapoda; family Coenobitidae; genus Coenobita; species Coenobita brevimanus. Next base: position 11,644,808 of record NC_137047.1, on the reverse strand, counting down.
TTCTTTTCTTCTGTCTCGCCTTTATTTCCTCTGTCTCATTCCCTTCCTATCTTCCTCAGTTTCTTACTCTCTTCCCCCCTCCTATGCTTTCCTTCTGCCTCCCTTCTTTCCTTACCAGCTCCCCATTCCTTCTCCCTCCCCTTTTTCTCTCCTCCAACCTCTGCTCCTCAAACTTCCCTCCCCCTCCCTCCGTGTGTCGAGTTACCAGCAATCTCTCTACCCTTCTCTCCTCTTTTTCCCCTTCAAGAGCTCCATCTCGCTCCTTCTTCTCGGTCTTAACAAATCTTTCTCATTTTCCTTTCTTTCTCTCTTTTCTTTACTCTCGTTCTCTTACTTCATTTCCGAAACCATCCTGTCTCCCTTCCCTCCTCCCTTCCTTCCTTTTCTTCTCGCTTCCTTTATTCCTTGTCGCTCCTTATCTCTCCTTTCTTAGTTCTTTCTCTATATCTATCCTCTCTCCTCCTACCTTCACCCCCCCTCTTGGCTGCTTTCTTTCTACGTTTCTTCCCTCCTTCCTTCCCCCACTTTTTCCCTCTCCTCCACCCTCTCTCTTCAAACTTCCCTCGTCTTCCCTCCCCCCCGTCTCCCTCTTCCCCTTGTGTCGAGTTGCCAAAATCCCTCTACTTCTCTCACTCTTCATTTTTCTTCTTATTTCTTTTTTCCTGGGCAATTATATCCCATTTTTCTTCTTCCTTCCTCGCTCCCTCATTTTCTTTCTTATTCTTCTTTCTCCCTCACTTCCTTTTTTTCTTTTCTTCCTGAGTCTCATCTATGTTTCCTTTCCGTTTTTCTCGCTGTCTCCAATCCTGTCTTCTTTCCCCCTTCTTCTCTCTCTCTCTCTCTCTCTCGGTCTCCCTCTTCCACCGCCTCCTCCATTTTTCTATCCTCCCTCAACACTGTTTTTCTAACCCTCAACCTCCGTTCTTCTTTTATCTCTCTTTCTTCAACAGTTCTTTCTCATCCTTTCTTTCTTTTTTTCTCTTAGACCCACTTTTCTTTTTTCTCCCTCCTCATCTTCTCTTCTCAGTTCCTGTCTTTCTTACTTACTCCCTTCTTTCTTATTTCTTCCATTCTCACTCCGGTTTCCCTTGCATGTTTCCCTTTTTTCCTCGTTTGGCTTCTTTCGTTCTCCCTCACCTTCCTTCACCCTTCCCTCCCTTTCTTTTTCTCTCCTACCCAACACTGCTCTTCAAACTTCCCGTACCCCCCCCACCTCCCATTTCTCCTCCCCCGTGTCTAGTTACCAGCAATCCGGCCAAACTCCTCGGCCTCAAGACTTGCTCCAGAAAAACCCACTTAAAAATCTGCAGGAATATCGGTTCCGCTTCACCCATGTACAGCTTCCCTCCATGGTTGTTGCAAGAGCTATCAGTGGCTGGGGTTACCGTACTTGGGGGGAAAAAATTATAAAGAGAAGAATTGAGTGTCTAAAAATTCTGGGAGCTTTAATCAATGGAAAAGAAACGGAGAGCTAAAAATAATTACCTCCGAATTCTGATATATAAAATGAATGGAAAATACACAGAGAGCTACAAAATTATGAGAAATGTAATAAAGGCAAAAGAAATGTATTAGTTCAAATTCTGAAGTGTGTGATAAATGAGATTGTGATTCTTCTTGGCTTTCCACCCCTCCCACCCCAACCTACCCACCCGCCCACCCACCCCAAAAAAAAAAACAATTTCCTTTATCAGGTCTCGCGAGACCGATCAGTGGTTTTGTTTACTGTACTTGATGACGAATGATAAGGAAAAAATTAGGAAATTAAATATAAATGAAAATATCGAAAGACGCTGAATAAAATATTGGCCTACAAGCTCCCCCCCCCTCTCTCTCTCTTTCATATAATCTAGTTTTCAATGTCTATATATCGATCTATATCTATCAAAATATCCATCTATCTATGAGTCATATATAGGACAAAAACCAGGAGAGAGAGAGAGAGAGAGAGAGAGAGGGGGGGGAGGGAGACAAAGATTGGGTTGGAGGAACGAGGTATAAAAAGTTGTGGGGAGACAAACTTAGGGGGATTGGTAAAGACACACAGGAACCGTCTAGGATGGTGGTGGTGGGGGTGGGGGTGGGTGGGGGATGGGATGGTGTGTGGGTGGGTGGTGAGTTGGAGGAGGGGGGTGAGAGTAGGAGGGGAGAGGAGTGGTAGCGGAGGGAGTGGGTGGGTGGAAGGTGAGCTGAAGAGAGGATGGTGGTAGGTGAGATGGGTGGTAGTAGCGGTAGAAGTAGGTGGGTAGTTGGAAGTGGGTGGGAGGGAAAGGGGGTGGAGGTAGGGGAGGGGGTCCTAAGATGCTGTGGCACCTTGTTAGCGGGAAAGAAGGAATGGGAGAGGCTGATGGGGAAAACAGATGAGAGAAGAAAAGAGAAGATGCGCTGGGGGTGAATGACAGGGAAGATATAGAGACACAGGAAGAACGGAAAAATAATAAAAGAATTGAAAAGAAAGGGGAAGAGAGACGACGAGATAAAAACAATGGAAACAAGTGGAGGAGAAAAACCGGAAGAGAGATGGAGATAGGATGATGGAAAGATGTATTGAAAGAAATGAAAGCAGAGATGGAGAGATGAGCAGAATGGAGATCAACATTGGAAAAAGACACGATAGGGAGAGGAAAAAAAAGAACGATGAAGGAAAACTGCGAAAGATACGGAACAGGAATAGAGGAAAAGAAATAAAGAGGGAAGAAAGGGGAGTCGATGGAAGAGAAACAGCTAGACGAAGAAATGGGGTGACGAGGATAAGGAAGTGAAAGGAAATACAAACGGAAAGGGAGAAGGAAATCAACACAGGAAGCCTGGGAGGAGAGAAAAAAAAAAAAAAAAAAAAAAAAAAGGGAGGGGAGGGCTATGAGGTGAAATGGAAATTAAGAGTGGAAAATGAGAAGTTAGAAAGAAGTACGGGGAAAACAAGGAAGACGGGAGAATATGAGAAGAAAGGGATGAAAGACAGGAAAAGGAGAAGGGTGAAGGAAGTAGGGGAAAGACAAGAAGAAAAAGAAAGAGAAAGAAGAAAGGGTACAGAAAGAGGAAAGAGAGAGAAGAAAAGGATAATGTGTAAGAGAAGGAATGGGGAGAAAGAATGGGAAAAAAGTAAGAGACGGAAATAAGGAAAATAAACGAAAACCTACTGGAATTACGGATGGGGGGGTGGGCTATGTCACTGGCCCTCAGACATGTTGCTTCCTTGTTTGGCGGAAAAATGAAAAAAGGAAGGAAAAATGATAGGGAAGAAAAAGAGAAGGGGAGAACGGGAAGAAAAGCGATGAAACAGAAGAAAGGAAAGGAAAAGGAGAGATAAGGAGAATGAAAACAATTGGGAAAATGAAAAAAACTGAAAGAAAAGAGGTAAGACTTGAGAGAAGGATATGAAAAGGAAAGATATAAAAGACAAGACAAGAGAGAGATGATGGAAAAGGACAACGGATGGAGGAAAGGAATGAAAAATGAAGGAAAACAAAAGGAAAACAAACAGACAGAAAAGAGAGAATGAGGGACGAAACAGGGAGAATGAAAAGAAAAACGACCAAGGAAAATAAATAAAAGACGAGGAGAAAAAAAGAAATGACAGACGATTTTCTTAAACTCAGGGAAAATTCTCGTCCAGTAAGGGTTACGTTAGGAAAAAATATCTCGTACTAAAAGGGCTGGCTGCACACTTCCCCGCAAGCACCCACTTCTTCCTCAGCCCCAAGCACTGCAACCCTAAACACAGACTTAATCCCATTTGCTAAGTACATTTCCCCCTTTTTCCTTAAACCTAGAGGAGTTTTTTTTTACCTCTCTCTCTCTCTCTCTCTCTCTCTCTCTCTCTCTCTCTCTCTCTGTATTTAGGCTAATTCGGTACTTTTGTCTCCCATTTATCTTAATTATGCACCTCTCTTTCTCTCTCTTTCTCTGTTTATCGAAATATCTATCTATCTATCTATCTGTTAATCTATCTATATACAGGTATCACAATCAATTCAGGACCAGGTGAAATATAGGTATGAAACATAAATGAAGTCAATGGAAAAAATGCGTCTATCATGCAACTCCTCTGTATCTCATTTACTAAGAGAGAGAGAGAGAGAGAGAGAGAGAGAGAGAGTCAAAAAAGAAAACTAGAACAGTAAGAGAGGGGAGAAATGAACCACGGAAAGAGAGAGAGAGAATATAGAGGAATGAGAAAAAAAGAGAAAGAGGGGAAGAGAGAACTATGAAGGAAACAACTGGAGAAAGGGAACAAAGAGAAGGAGAGAGAGAGAGACGACAAGAATGGGCAACAACACAGGAAAAAAAGAGAGGTATGGAATGTCAGTATGAAAACAAAGGAGAGAGAGAGAGAGAGAGAGAGAGAGAGAGAGAGAGAGAGAGAGAGAATGTGTATATACTCGTATGTTTGTATTTATGCATTTATGTATGTGCGTTAATGCATAAAGGTGTGTCTATGTATGTATGTATGCATGTACCGGTATGTATGTATGTGTATGTACGGTATGTATGTATTCATATATGTATGTTTGTGTGGTCTATATAATGTATATGTACGGTATGTTTGGACCTACATATGTAATTCACGATTAATTTGTAAACAAGTAAGACTATTCAATGGGTCATATCAACTAGCCCTTCCATACAGACAATTACTGGAGCTTTAGTCCAGAGAGTATGATTTTAATCTTTTTTGCCTTGTATTTCTTCTAACAAGTATACAGACCTTCAAAATAATGCGTGATGTATGGGAATTTCTGTGGCCGGCTTTATGTATATATGTATGAATGTATATGAATGTGTGTATGCATGTATGTATGTGTGTTGGTACGGGAAAAATCTAGTCTTTTTAGTTTCACGAACAGCCAGTCCCTACACCGCTACACAGCACAACAATACACTGGTCTCCCCTCTCCTCCCTCTCACCTCCACTCAACAATCAATCAGTCAAACACGTCATACCCAATGCCGATGAAACGACAACGCCACACCAAGAAAAACAATCACTCAACTGTTGCTACGCTATGTACGGCCCCTACACACACACACACACACACACACACACACACACACACACACACACACACACACACAAAATCGGTATACTGCTAGGCTATAAATGACTCTGAAAAAGTTCGGTTTACCGGTACCAAACACTGTGTATGATCCTTACAGAAGTTTTACAGTATCCTTATTAAAAAACAAAAGTGCGGTAAACAGTCCATACAAAAAAAAAGTAAATGGTATGCAAGGTCCATCCACCTACTGTATATAAAGAACAAATTTTCCTCAGCGTCCTCACCCAATTGCGCCCACTAACCATACCACGGTGGGGTGGGATGGTGTGGGGTGGGGTGATCCAGAGTATGGTGCTTTAATCTGTGTGTGGACACGAATCAAACGAAACAGAAGCCCCACCTACATATACAGTGGTGGTCAAAAATTGTGTCTGTCTGTGGCGGAGGAAATAGGGTCTGTGTCAAAAACTGTGTTGGAGAGTCAGTGATGGTGAGAGTTACGTACCTCTATATCCACTTTCTATGCAGTATTTTTCCTGAACGTACCATGCCTCCGTATGACACAACTTTTTGTCCCAAATGTTACCTTCATCTGACACAACTACTGACCCAGACTGTACAATATTCTCACCTTTTTCCCTTCCCTCCCCTTCCTGTGCTGTAAGAGCTGCGAGGCTGCTTGGAACAGGAGTGTTAGACAGTGGAGTCGCCACATCCCTACGCCGACAGAGGTACACCCCTCCAAAGAAGTATCATGCTACGCGTACAAAAACACTTAACATTTAGAAAAGTGGGCAAAACGTTACGATATACGAGCTGCCCTGTGATGGTAGTGCAAATATTGTTCTTGGCCGTTACCACTATTGTGAAAATGTATAAAACTGCAGGATATCAGCGTAACACATCTATCTCACTAGAGTATTTGCTCTTTCCCATAACCACCGAACCCTAGTGCCTTTTTTTTTTTTTTTTTTTTAAGAAGTATACCAAGCCTCATTCTCGTCGCTTGTAGTCCCCTTTGAAGACACGCGATCAACACATACAGTATAGCTGCAGACATCATTTCATTTTTAACTGATCAATTACCAAGTTCATACCAAATAATGTGAAAAGCTTGCCGGGCTCCGAAGATCACATCACTGGGTTCTCAGTCATGGTTCAGTGTGGTTATTTATCGTTATGAGATGGATCAGAATTTATGTCCGCAACTGCCTCTACCCATATGCATCCCTCGGGAGAACCCCCTCCCCTCCAAAAAAATAAGTGTATATACTGATCTTCACCGTGACCTATTGATCACTCGTTTTATTGTTTTGAGCCAAATATTACGACCCATGACCTTACGCAATATCTGCCTAATAAATTGAATCTAATAAGCAAGTAACGCCCAGTTGTATCGCTATTCCCCCCCCCTCTCTCTCTCTCTCTCTCTCTCTCTCTCTCTCTCTCTCTCTCTCTCTCTCTCTCTCAGAATTTGGCTCAACTGGACAAAATCATCTGGTGATGGGAGCCTTAAAAAAAAATAATAGTCCGGTACCGACCATTACTGGTTTATTCCTGCTGCTTCCAGACCATTTATTCAGCTCTGTAAACGTCTCTCACACTGAAGAGGTTAATGGTGGATATATTCAACCCCTACAGTTAAAAAAAGAAAAAAAAATCTGTTCTTACCCGAAGGAAATCGTGCGTAGGTGGCATCAATATAATGAAAAAGTGTCATCGGAGTGAAGTAGTTAATACCCCTGACAGCAAGGTATTTAATATTCAGCCCAATGAAATCGTCTAGCGTCAGCCTTAATCACTGTAAACACCCAGATGAGTCCATTAGCGCCAAAGTGTTAAGAAAAAAAAAATCCGTTCATTTTATCATCCATCAGTGCCACAAAAATCCCGTGATCCAAAAATCCCACCATGTGTTCCGCGCTGCCGGGACTAAAACAACACAGGAGTTCCAAAATATTTCTTTTACTCTATCCGGCTCAGAGTAATTCCTCTATTTATCTTCTGTCCTCCTCCTCCTCCTCCGGGACCCACTCGCCTTCCTTCCCCTTCCCTGTCTTCCTTCTTCTTTCTTGCTTTTTCTTCTCCCTTATTTCTTCTCTCTTACTTTTCTTCTTTCCTCCCTCCTACCTCTTCTCTCCTGTTTTTCTTCTTTCCTCTCCCTTCCTATGCCGATCCACCTATTCTTTTCTCTACCCTTTTCCCTTCTTTCAACGTCTCTCCTTCTCCCTCCCCTTCCCCTCTTTCCCCTGATCTGTCTCTTCCTTCTCCAGTTCCCTCTCTGTCTTTTCCTTTCCTGCTCACCTTTTACTTATTCGCCTTCTTCCTTTCCTTCCAATCTCCTCCTTCTTCTCGCCTTGGTTAATTTTCCTGTTATTCCATCACTTCTTTTATTCCCTTTCGTTGTCGCTTCTTTTTTCTATGTTTTCTGTTCATTCTCCATTTAATATCTGTTTTTTGCCTTGATATTATCCTCCCCTCTCTGTTTTTCTTCTTTCTTCTCTTTTTTCGTCTTCCATCTCTCTCCTTCTGCTATCGTCTATCTCTTCCGTTTCTTCCTCTTCCATTTTTTTTTTCTTTTCGTCCTTCGTGCTTCTCCTTCTCTTTCTTCCACCTGCCTGTGTCCTCCCCCCTTCTCCTGCTTCCATTCCCCGTCCCTCTTTTCACATTTCCTCCTTGATCATCATTTCCTTTTCTTTGTCCTCTTCAATTTTATACCTCTTTCCTGCTTATTCTCTCTCTCTCTCTCTCTCTCTCTCTCTCTCTCTCTCTCTCTCTCTCTCAGACACACACACACACACATACACCCCCGAAAAACCTTCCTCGACTCTTTCTCTTACCCTCCCAACTCTTTTCTCATCCTTTCTATCCTCTCCTCTTTTTCCTCATTTTTCCCTTCATGTTTTCTTTTTCCTTCCTTTTTAATCTCCTTCCCTCTTCTAATGCTCTCCTTTCCTCCCTGTTCTTTCTAACCCTCTTCACTGCTTCCAAACTATAAATTCCTTAAAAACCGTAAAAAGGAAATTGAAAAATACACATAACACAAGGAACCAGTCAGGAGAAGAAAGGTTGAAGAAGTCAAAAGCTGCATTCAGAAGAATGACGCAGTCAGGGGTGATTTAAATGAGAGGTTTAAGTGGATGAAAGGATTAAGTTAAGGAGATGTTAATTAGGTCTTTAAAAATGTGCAGCGGGGACGAAGACAAATACAAGGTTTCAAACTGGAAAAATTACTACTCACTTAGGAGACACGGAGAAATTGCTCTGGAGACACTAAATGAGTGAAATAGATTATCCAGTGATACATGTGGTATTTTTTCGATTAACAGGCTCAAGCATAGGCTAGATAGGTATATGACTGGATAGAGTTGAGTACAAGATTCGTTCCCCTCACTAACCATAGCATTATTACCGTAACTTTTACAGACTGCGGTACAATACCATAAAATGTCTTCCTTTCGTCTTCCCTACATAATTCCACGCGAGTTTGTTTATACTGCATGGCTTTCCGTCTCTGCTTTTCATGATAGCTTCGACTGGAGGGGTGGGTGAGTGTATAATATTATGTGTGTGGAGAGGGGGGGGGGTGAGCCTTCTCCTCTGCTATCCCTGACTTTTAATCGTTAGCCTTATCATACCCTTTGCCAAGCTATGCCTAACATATGCCAACCGACCTACTGAAGATTCTCGTCTCCTTTTCTCCCTGCTTCCTACCCAATCTCCATTCCCTCCTCATTTTCTTCACTCTCTTTTCTCCCTGCTTCCTACCCAATCTCCATTCCCTCCTCATTTTCTTCACTCTCTCCATTTCCTCCTCATTTTCTTCCCTCTCTCCAATCCCTCCGTATTTTCTTCCATCTCTCCACTTCCTTCTCATTTTTGTCCCTCTCTCCATTCCCTCTTCATTTTCGTCCCTCTCTCCATTCCCTCTTCATTTTCGTCCCTCTCTCCATTCCCTCCTCACTTTCTTCCTTCTATCCATTCCCTCCTCATTTTCGTCCCTCTCTCCAGTCCTTCCTCATTTTAGTCCTTCTCTACAGTCCATCCCCCTTTTCTTAAGTAAACAGTTTCTTAATCATTAGCAGTCCTCTTTATCTTCTCCTCATCCAACTTCTTTCTCTTTCAATCTCCTTATTTCCTCTCTTTTCTTCAACTATATTCCCCGTTCCTTTTCTCTCCAGTTCTCCTTCCGTTTCCTCTCCTTCCCTACTCTCCTGTCTCCTTCTCTTCCCTCCTTCTTTTCCCCCCTCTACTCCTCTTGCCCTCCCCTTCTCTCCCATCCTTCTTCCCCCTCCTCCTTTTGCCCTCTCCCTCTCTCCCCCCCCCCCCCAACTTCTCCCTCCTCTACTCCTCTTGCCCCTTCTCCGCTCCTGTAAAATGGGTGTAATGGCTAGAGGCCGGATTTTGCTTCACTCCGCTCATCCTCGCCTCTCCTCCCTCCCTCCCTCCCTCTTTCTCCATCCTTCCTTCACCCCTGTACTCCCTCTCCCTCATTCTCCACCCCTTATGCTCCACTCTCCTCCTTCCTCCAACTTTACAAGCCCGTATACACTCTAACGAAAACTTTTGCATCACATCGCCACCTTCCTCCAACCTATCCTTTCCATCTATCCCTTCTTCCATCTCTACTTCCCTCTTCATCCAGTCCCCTCCCCTCCAATCTTCCCTCCCATCTACCTTTTTCTCTACCTCCCACCTTCCCCTTTTCCCCAACCCTCCTTTCCATCTACCCCTTTCTCTCCCTTTCTCCATCTCCTCCTCCCTCATCCTCCAACCCTGTTCTTCTCCCTCCCTCATTTTCCACCTCTTATGGTCCATCCTCCTCCTCCCTCCAACTTTACCAGCCAGTATGCTCTCTTACAACTTCCCTCTCTCTCTCTCTCTCTCTCTCTCTCTCTCTCTCTCTCTCTCAATCTTGTTGAATCTTCTGTCTTTTCCTTTCTTTTCTTCAGGTACAAGAGAAAAACAAGAAAATAAAAAAAAAATGTGAGGAAAGAAGAACACAAGAGGATAGCAGTAAAGAAAAAAGAAGAAAAGGAGAAACAAAACAGCAGTGAAAGGAAACCCGAGTATAACAAGCCAAAAGTCAAAAGAAAAAAAGCACAAAGAAAAAGCGCTAGGAAGAGAGAGGAAAAGAAAATCAAGGAAAACTGGAAAACGATTGCACGGGAAATAATGGAGGAAAAAGGGGAAAGAAATAAAAAAAAGAGTAAGGAATATAAGAAAGGGACAAAAAGAACTGACGCAAGAAAAAGAAAAATGAAACAAAAATGAAATAAACCGAAAAATATACAACAGCAGAAAAGAGAACGGAAAATTAAAAAGCAGAGAGAGAGAGAGAGACTCTGAGTTAGTGTGACAGCCAAGTACCCACTACCGCCAACACTACCACAGCCACCATACTAGCTACCAAAACTACTACCACAACTACCACCATCAACACTACCACAACTACCACCATCAACGCTACCGTAACTGCCACGATCAACACTACCACAACCACCACCATCAACACTACCATATCCACTACCATCAACACTGCCATATCTACCACCATCAACGCTACCACAACGACAACCATCAACACTACAACTACCACCATCCGGCCGCAGATACAACAACCACCATCGTAACAAAAACACTATCACTACCATCACCACAACCACAACTACCACTATCCCAGCCACAGACGCAGCCACCGCCATCGTAACTATGCCGCAACTACCACCATTACCAGAACTTCGACAACTACAATTTCCCCCAGTCCTCACACTACCACAACTACTAACATAGCTACCACACCAATTATCTCAAATGTATCAATCATTATTCCTACCACACAGCCAACATTTCCACCACAATTATCACCATTCCTACCACAATCACCACCATCATTTCTACAATAACCATCATCTCTAAAACTACTACCATTCCCATCTCAGCTATCTCCATCCCCACTAAAACTTACTACTCATCTCTCTTCTCCACCATCCCAATCACAACCACTACGATCATCACCACAACCACCACCATCCCAACCACAACTACCATCATCACAACCAAGTTAATGAGAACTTCAACCACAAAAATATATTCTAATCAGAGTATAGGACAATATCGCATTATTAGTAACACATTGGCCTAACTATGCTAATTAGCTGTTATTTATGTGAAATTAGAGGCTCCAATTGGAAGAGATTTGGATTTTTCACCAGTGTACAGTCGCCGACAAAAATCCGTTTGCACTTGTGGGATTCCGAACTAAAGGATCAATAACACAGGCTTTCTAACTTGCCTGATTATTACCTGCCACAGTGCCTTTACTCTAACCTGACAAAGATAGCAAACCCTTAACTGATGGCCAAGTGCAGTCAGACTGGAGGGTTAATATGACCCGTAACCAAGAAAACTCATTTGTACCTCACAACTTCGGCAAAGTGAATTTCACGCAACAACGATTTGCTGTAGTCTGTAATATTTAGGTTATGAGAATAACCCAGTTCTGTCCGGTGAAAACAAACTGACCATATTTTGACAAGATATCATCAAGATTAGATAACGTACAAGTCTAATAAAGTGTATAAGACCAACTGACCACAACTTAATAATTCCGATCAATACTTCGCTTACACTTTTAGATTCCGAACTAACACTGCGAGATTCCAACCAATACGACTGCCAAGATGATATGGTAAGTTAATGTATCAGGAAGTGAGGTATGGGAATTGAGGAAGTGAAATATGGAAGTTGATGATGCTATGAATGATGAAGATGATGATAAGGATGAGATCAAACCCCACACATATTTGCAGTGTAACCGCGGCCTGTATCACACACGAAGAGGAAGTGGGAAGGAGTGCTGGGAAGGGGAGATGGGAGTGGGAGATAGGAAGGGGAGGGGGAAGGGGAAGGGGAGGACTAGGAGGTAAGGTACAGGGAGGAGGAGGAGGAGGGGGAGGGGGTGTTTCAAATGTAATCCATCAAAAAACGGACCGTGATAACACTAATAAAATTACCATTCAAAGTGCTGGCAGCAAATGACTTCAGCCAACCGAATGCCAATATCTCTCAATATGACCGCATTAGCCAACTGTTAAACAGACTCACTCTAACTCTCTTCTTCCTAACATGAATAAAATCGTCTGGCGGTAGGAAGACCAAAGTAAAAAAGTTACGATACTGAAAGGGATAATGACGTCTTTGTTATCATTCCTAATACGACCACGACCATCGTTATAAACTATCACCATCCTAATAGATACCGCAACACACTGCTATGCCTCCCACTACTACAACTACCAACATCGCTGCAACAACTACCAACATCACTCGCCTAACAAACAGCACTTACACAAACACCACCTCTTGCCATTGCACTACCACCACCACAAACTACCACCATCCAAATACACCTAACACATCGGTACCATATCAACCCCCACCACCACCAGTCCTACCACCACCACTGCCATATCTTCATCTGAACACCACACATACCACCCTAATATTCCCATCTGCTACCTCTCCAAACACAGACATCACCCACCATTGCTATCACCACCATTATCACCCGCCTGGCACTACCCTAACACAGATAAGGTCAGCTATCACATGGGGCCGAGCGAGGTAACACAAGAGCAAAACAAGGCCGTATGTTTGAAATCCCTGCTACGTGTTCACACATTTACTCACACTCAGGCACGCACTCAGCACCTACACGCACACATGCACACACACATGCACACGCACAGGTAGGCAATACACACACACACACACACACACACACACACACACACACACACACACACACACACACAGATGCGCACTCAACACCTATACACATGGGAACACGCACATACATACAGAGGCACGCACTCAACACCTGCACCAAAATTCACACACACACACACACACACACACACACACACACACACACACACACACACAAATATTCCGAGCCCATCCCAGTAATTTAATATTCGAGCAAAAGTATTATTGATGCATATTATCATCACGCAAAACACGACACATCCCATAAATACTCTACAACACGGTGGCTCTTATTTTTTTGCCACTTTTTTCTGGAACTTTTTTTACGACCGACATTATATTATCACGCAAAACATGATACATCCCACACAGACGCGGCAATATATAATTTTTCTTTCACCTAAAAAAAATAATGCGGTACACACAGGGCCGGCTAAATCCAATATGTGTGTCCCTAACTGTGTCAATCACTCACTCACTGAACATTTCCGAAGAATAAAATCTGTCAAGTTCTAACCGTAGAGTTTTATGAGCATCACATTTCCTGGGGGTGCAATATATTAGCAGTTACTCTAATGTGCGTCTAGTATACCTGATGTGCGTGGGGTGTCTGAGGTGTGTCTGAGCTGTGTCCAAAGATAAAGGATACATTCTGGTTTGTGTTGAGGTGGTGGACACGGCTGGGGTGGGTGCGGCTATAATAGGTTTCGTTTGTCGTATTACAGCAACTTTTACATTAGTTTCAGCACTTTAAACTTTACACGTATTTCTTTACCATTTCACATCTCAAACTTTACTTCATCACCATACTTCCTCTAACTCATTATATCACATTCAAAACACACATCATATCAATAAATAACGTCACCATTAGTATGTATGAATTCAGAAATACTTCCAGTGATTCTTCAACATTACCTACTCAACACAATTTCTCTAACTCATTATATCGTTTTGAAGTTATTCCTCTCTCTCTCTCTCTCTCTCTCTCTCTCTCTCTCCCTCTGTATGCAGGAAGAAATGCTTTGTTTTAATAATTTTCCTGTAAATCATCTGCAAATAATTTGTGAAAAAAAAGTTATAATCGACATTCTGTTTATCTCACGTAATTAATGGTTAACTGTAGCTAAATCCTACCTTCTTCTCCCCATCTATACTAGTCTCCTCAAACTCCATACCTCGTCACCCCTCCCCCTATCCCTCGCGGCCCTACACATACCCTGACTGCCCTCTCCCCCTCAACAGCGGCGGGGGGGGAAACAAGTCGAATCAACAAGGGGTTCACTGCTGACTGTAACAGGTGAATGTGCGCGAGGGTGCAGTGTCAAATACAAAGGTTCATTCACCTCTCCTGCCTCTTCCTCGTCGTTAGGTCACAGACGCATGAATATGAAACAGTAGACTAAACCGCATATTATCGTCCATCTGTGTGTGACTTTGCCCCTTTGTCTACTAAGCATCTTTCAAGTATCTATGACGCCAGCAATGTGAGAAAGAGGAACGAGGGGTAGATGGAGCTTTGTATATGACAGTACATGTATTTTACTTAAGACTGAATTCTATACTTTTCTGCATCATGCCTATATTTTTCTCTGCCCTAACTTTACACAGGTCCAAGCCGTAACATCTACCTAAAATAGTAATTACGGTACATATATATTTCACTTGAACTTTAAACTTTTCTGTACCACAACTTTATACCTTTTCTACCCTAACTTTACACTTGTCTATATTCCACCGTCTCACACACAAAAAAGTAAAATTCCAGTACATATTTCCCACTTAAACTCTTACACTTTCCTACTACAGTTACTTTACACTTTCCTCTACCTTACGATACTCTTCTGCACCTTAACGTCTCCATACAATCACCACTCTGACACCCCCACAAACCAAGTGTCTGGGATGATGGAGTGAGGCTTTAAGGAAGAGACTGCCGCGGAGGTTTTTTTTGCTGTGTGTGTGTGTGTGTGTGTGTGTGTGTGTGTGTGTGTGTGTGTGTGTGTGTGTGTGTGTGTGTGTGTGTGTGTGTGTGTGTGTGTGTGTGTGTGTGTGTGTGTGTGTGTGTGTGTGTGTGTGTGTGTGTGTGTGTGTGTGTGTGTGTGAAAAGATTTGTGGTCGTGTGGCGGTGTGTGTTGTAATGTGAATCAATGTACACGACGTAGTAAGATGATGATCGTGTTGTTGCGTGTGTGTTAGCGTGGAAAAGCGTACAGCGGTGTGGTAGTGTGGCTGAGTGTGTGACGACGTGAAAAAGCAAGCGGTGGTGTAGTGGCGTGGAAAAGTGTGGTGAAGTAGCAGTGTGTGGCAGATTATGTGTGAAAAAGTGTGTGGTGGCGTGGCTGCGTGGAAAAGCGGTAGTCTCGCAGTGTATGTAATAACGTGGAAAAGTGTGCGGTAGTGTGATAGTGTGTTTGTGCGATGGCTAGGGAAAAAAAAGTGTGTGTGTGTGTGTGTGTGTGTGTGTGTGTGTGTGTGTGTGTGTGTGTGTGTGTGTGTGTGTGTGTGTGTGTGTGTGTGTGTGTGTGTGTGTGTGTGTGTGTGTGTGTGTGTGTGTGTGTGTGTGTGTGTGTGTGTGTGTGTGTGTGTGTGTGTGTGTGTGTGTGTGTGTGATGGCGTGGGAGGGAGGGCTGGTTTGTGGTACAGTGGTGAAGTTGCTGGTAGGATACAAGGCTCACTTCTAAGGTGCCTCAACTTTGGCTGCTGGCCCGCAAAGTGGTGAGGAAAACGTGCCGTGGTGGTGTAAAAGTGTGGTGGGCGGAGTGTGTGGTGGGATGGTGGTGGTGTGGGGGAGTGTGTGGTGTAGAAGGTGTGGTTGCAGTGGTAATACGGCTTGGTGGCATTGCTGGTGGTAGTGGGAAAGTGTGGTGGGCAGAGGGTGTGGTATGATGATGATGTTGGGTAGAGGGTGTGGTGCAGGCAGTGGGTGGGGTAGTGCAGTGGTACTAGTGGTGATGGAAAAGCGTGGTCGGAAGAGGGTGTGGTGAACAAAGCGACGTGGAAGGGTGTGATATGGAGGTGGTGTAGTGAGGTGATGTAGTGTGGGGTACGGGAGAGAGTGTGATAAGTGTGGTGCAGTGGGAGGGTGTAGTTACGAAATGGTGAAGCATGAAAGTATGAAGGGAGGCTGCGGTAGAATATGGTGTTGGGAAAGCGTGGTGTGACAATGTGGTGAGGTAGGAAAGCTGGGCAGGACAAGGAAGTGAGGCAGGAAAAATGGTGAAACGGGACAATGCGGTAGGAGAGTGAGGTAAGTCAATGTGGTAGGGAGCAACAGGGGTAGGGAGAGTGTCAAATGGCATGAAAGTGGCTGAGTAAAGAGTGTGTGCAGTGAGTGTGTTGTAGGAAAGGGGTTAGGGTGTGTCTGCGGAAGGGTGAAAGGCGGTGTGGGGGGGAGGGGGAACTTGAAGTGTGTAGCCTAAGAGGGATGGGGTGGGATGGGACAGTATAGACAGAAAGTGTAAGAGACAGAGTGCGTTCTAGAATACGGGTGTGGGAGAGTGTGTGGGTGTGCCTGGTGAGAGGTGCGTCAGAGTGCTATGAGAGATCCCACACTCTAACTTGGCACTCTCCCAAACTCACACAGCCGGCACCAAACGTCTTCTCTCTCTCTCTCTCTCTCTCTCTCTCTCTCTCTCTCACTCACACACACACACACACACACACACACACACACACACACACACCCTCTCATTCCCTCTCTCCCTTCCAGAGTCTTCTTCCTTGTCATCCCTCTCACAGCTCTCTCTCTCTCTCTCTCTCTGTTTGAACCCTCTATTTACTCTCCATTTTTCACTAATTACTCTCTACCTCCTCTTAACTCTTACTCTCACCCGATTCTCATTGCCACTGTTCGTTAGTCTCTCTCTCTCTCTCTCTCTCTCTCTCTCTCTCAACCTACCTACCTATTTTTCTACTATTTTTCACTCCCCTCATTCCTTCCTTCTCATCCTCCTTTCTCTTCCTTCCTTTCCCACGCCCCTCTCTTCCTTTTTCCCCTTACTTTACACCCCCCCCTCTCTTCCTCCTTCCCTGCCTCCCTTCTTGCTTTGCTATCCATATCTTCGGCTCATAGGAAGGATACCACAATCTTCTCTGAAACAAACAGCCTCGAAGGGATCAGTGAGTCAATTGCAGTCTGTCTTCCTCTGAATTCATTCTTCGTAATTCCCTCCTTCCTTTCTTCCTTCATTTTACACCTCTTTCTTCCTTCCTTCCTTCCTTTTCACACTTCTTTCTTCCTTCATTTTTTCATCTCTCTCTCCCTGTCCCTTCCTTCCTTTTACACTTTTCTTTCTGTTTTCCTTCATATCCTCTCTTCCTTCACTCTCGTTTTCCTACATTTTTTCACACTCTCAAGCTCTTTCTCCCTCATCCACATGCCTCTCCTTCCTACCCACATTCCTCCCTCCCCACTCTCCATTCCTCCAACATTCCTCACTCCTCCTCCTCCTCCTCCTCCTCCTCCCCACTCCCTTCTGTACTACCCCTCTCTAGTCTCCTCTCCCCCTCCTTCTCTTCCCCTGCCAGTCTCCCCGTTTCTCCCTTATCACTCCTCCTCCTCCTCCTCCTCCTCGCCCTCCCCCCTCTGTCCCCACTTCTTAGGATCTTCTCTGCCAATTAATCTTATCCTCCTCCTCCTCCTCCTCCTCCTCTTACTACTACAACTACTATCACCACCACCACCACCACCAGTACTACTACTACTATTACTTCTACCACTGCTACTCTTCCTCCTCCTCCTCCTCATCCTTGTCTTCTGAGCATTACTCCCTTTTCTTTTTAATTCTCTATCTTCCTCCGGTTACTCTTTCTCCCTTCTTTCTGCCCATTTTCTTCGCCTCTCCCTTTTCTCTCCTACCACTTGCCGTTTCTCCTTCCTCTTTCCGTTCCTTCCCTTCTTCTCCTACCTTCTCTCCCCCCTCTCCACTCACTTTAGTCTCATAATTCCCTACCCCCACCCCCACCTCTCTCTCTCTCTCTCTCTCTCTCTCTCTCTCTCTCTCTCTCTCTCTCACCCCTTCCCATCCCTACCCCCTCCCGAGGCACCAGTAAATCACCTTCTTACTACCATGCCTCATCTCCTTCCCCTCTTTCTCTCCCCTATACCCCTCTTGCCTCCCGCTCTCCTCTCTCTACCCCTCCCTCATCCTCCTCCCCATCTTGATTCTGTCCATCTCTTTTTTTTTTCCTCTTTCTACCCCACTTTACTTTTCCCCTCGTCCCATACGCCTCTTTTCCTCTCTTCTTCTCCCATCTCAATCTCATCCTGGCTTCCTCTCCGCTTCCTCCCCTTCTTTTCATAGTTCTACCCCTCTCTCATCTTTCTCCCTCTCTTTCCCCCTATTTCCTCTTCGTATCTCTCATTTTTCCCACGCCCTTTTCCCCTCGTCTACACACTTTTTAGTCACGTAATTTTCCTATCACTACCCCCTCCCTCTCTCTCTCCTGCCTCTCTCCCCCCCTCTCCCTATCTCTCCTGCCTCCCTCCTCCCCTTTCCCTATCTCTCCTGCCTCCCTCCCCCCTTACCCTCTCTCGCCTGTTCTCCCTGTTAAGTATTTCTCCTACATGTATCCTTCCCCCCCCCCCTCTCTCTTTTACTGTTCCTGATAATCTACGCCATCCTCGCTTCCCCTCCGTTTCCTCCACCTCTCCACATCCTCCTATCCTTTCCTCCATCTCTTCAACCTCTCTTCCCATCCTTCTACTTCTCCATTTCATCACTTCTTTCATTCATTCATCTTTACAATCATTCCCTTTCTCTCCGTCACATCTCTTCCTTCCCCGACTCTCTCCATCCATCATCTCTCTTCCCTCTCTCTCCCACCCAATCCATCCCTGCCTTCCACTCATACATCAGCTATCATCCATTTTTCATCCTTCCTCCGTTTTTCTTTCTTACTCCATCTATTCATCCTATATCTCATCCTTCATCTATCCATCTTCCCTCCCGCTATGCTATCCTTGTCTCTGCCGCACAGAACAGATACTATAAAATAACCTACTCTACGAACTAACGGCCTCGAAAGGACCTATAGGCCTAGTTCTGCTGTTGTTTCCTTTAATTTGTACCTTTTGTACTCTCTTTGTACTTTCCACAATCGTACCACTCCTCCATCCTCTCCTTCTTTCTCCTTTTCTTCCTTCCTTCCCCTCATTCTTCCTTTTTTATTTCCTTCTATTCTTCCACCAATCCATTTATTCTCCCTTCCTCGTTCATACCGTTACCCATTCCTTCCCTCACTTCACCCATACATCACCCACACGAGTACATTCATTCTCCCTATCTCCTCCAAACCCCTTCTTTCACTATATCCATCCATCTATAACCATCCAGCCATTCTCAGACCTTCCCTCGTACCTCTCCCTTCTATCCATTTATCATTTTTTCAACATTCTCCCTCCCTGCCTCTCCTACTCCCCCCCCCTCTCTCCCCCCTACCACTTCTTTCCCTCCCGCGTCCCTCACCCCTTCCCTCTTCCTTCCCATTTTTACTCTTCTCCATTTCTCCTCTCTCCTTCCTTACTTCTCGCATTCCTACCTTTCACTTACCTTCTCCCATCCCTCCTCCTTCGCTCCTTCCATGCTTTCCCATTTCTCCCACTCTCCCCTATCATCTCCCATTCCCTTCTCTCTCTAACCTTGTCCCACTCTCTCTCTCTCTCTCTCTCTCTCTCCTTCCCCTCCCCCACTAAATCACCCCCACAAAAACTCCCCGTACACATCCTCCTCCTCCTTTGATCTCTGCGTCTCAAAGAACCCTCCACCAATCCTACCATCTGTCTGTCTGCCCGCCAATCTATCTATCTCACGGGGCCCTCTCTTTATTTCCCACTGTCCCCTAAGCTGTCTATCTGTCAGTCTGTCTGGGTAGCTACATACTCCTATATCTTTATATCTATCTGTATCACCGTCTGTGTCAGTCTGCCTCTGTTTCTACCTCCTTCTTTCACCTATTTATCCTTCTCACAACTAGTATTTTTGTTTCTCCATGTAATTGTCACAGTATCGGACTTACTACCTTCCTCCAACGCGAATGATATTACTTGGTAGACCCGTGTACCTAAAAGCACACGAATTTTTTCCTTTAAAAAAATATTTACCAAAGAATGGGAGTATGTACTTAAAAAAAAAAAAGAAAGATCCGCTCATTTCGAGATGCCTGGACACATTGCATTTATATCTCTGAAGGGGAAAGACAAATTGAGGAAGATGATCAACAGCTGATCAACCGTGCTGTCTACAAGAAGAACTGAGAATATCGGTCGAGGGTTGGTCGGAATATGGCTAAATGATAGTAAGGGAGAGATGCAACATTGCGGCGAAGAGACTGAAACTAGGCAGAGAGAGAAGGAGAGCTGATATGACAAGCCTTTGACTACTTTGTTGAAAGTGCCGACATATTTGGTGAGTTTCCCAACACGCACACACACACACACACACACACACACACACACACACACACACACACACACACACACACACACACACACACACATGTAGGAAGTCAGAAAGTCCACATGGTTAATGAAAGCACAAGGTCGGTCCAGCACACCCATCCTCTGAGAAGCTGATAAGGCTATGCAGAGAAAGAAATTATCGGTACATGTTTTCAAGGTGAGATGTCTGTCAGCAAATGAGACTGAGATACGGTATATATTTAAGAGATACAAAGAACCATTAATGGTCTAACACATAGTAAATGGTTCTGAGAGATGGATACACAGCAGAACTGGGAATGACCGATGAGAGAGAGAGAGAGAGAGAGAGAGAGAGAGAGAGAGAGAGAGAGAGAGAGAGAGAGAGAGAGAGAGAGAGAGAGAGAGAATATGCGACCGTGCGAAAGATTCGAAAAAGAGAATGGGATGAGTAAGCGAGAGGAAGATGAGGTTCCTGCAGGCGTGGCTGGCTCTCTCTCTCTCTCTCTCTCTCTCTCACATACACAGTCAACTCGACCTTCATTTTTCTTCAGATTTTCTTCCTAATCTTTCCTCCTCCTATTTTTCCTCCTCAATCACTCCCTGATTCATCATACATTACTACTCTCGCCTTTCCTTCAGTTTCTCTCTCTCTCTCTCTCTCTCTCTCTCTCTCTCTCTCATCTTTCCAAAGCTGTTTTCGCTCCTCTAGCCTCTCCTCCAACATCATTTTCTTGCTAATTTTACCTCCAACCATTTTTCCTTATCTATCTACCAATCATTTTTTTATTTTTTTCATCTTTCCTTCACAATTATTTCCACCTCCTTCAATAACCTTTTTTTTTTTTATCTTATCTCTCATTAATTATCTCCCAACTTAGTCTCTCCCCAGATTACTTTTTTCTCCCTCATCCCTCCTTCGTTATTTTTCTTCCTCTAATCTCTCCAGCCATTTTATTCCCTTCCCTCCCCCACGACAATAATCTTTTCCCCCTAATCTCCCCTTCGCCTTCTATTTTTTCCCTGGTATTACCTCCACCCACAAATCTTCCTTCTCCCTGATCTTCCTTCCCTCGCAGGATGTCTTTCTCCTTATATTCTTCCTATCGTCTTCTCTCTGTCTACGCCACTCCTGTGTTACAATAATATGATATTCTCTCTCTCTCTCTCTCTCTCTCTCTCTTAATTCCTACTTATTACCACGATCATCATCATCATCATCCTGTTCTTTGTTACCCCACCAGGAGTTTTGGAATCCAAGGCTGGCCCGTATTCTCGTCGGTTAAGGAAACTCCTTAACACCTCTTGTAAAGCGATTTAGTTTGCTTATTACACCTTGCCGTCCTCTTCGCCGATAATTAATTCATTCTAATATCACCACACTCTACATAAACACCGTAACGTACAAAACGATATTAGCCAGCCATGTCCAAAAACAAATCGGTAAGGAAGAGATGCTAGGGAGTTTCCTTAACCGCCGAGAATACGAGCCCATGACTCCTCAGACGAGAGAGACGTTACCTTCTCCTGCAAGGCACTAAGTGAGCAATAAACCCCAACAATTCCTCAGTGTTAAACATTTATGGGTCACTTCCTACTTGAGCGCTTTACCCTACTAGACCACCAGGCGTCCTGCTGATGATTATATGGTTACCACCTATAACTGTAAAGGGTTTCTAAATGTTCAGAAAATCATTTGGCTTATTGCTCATTCTATTAAAGCCACCAGTAGCCAGTACTAACTACATCGGGTGAGTGAATGGTGGGTGCCCTTACCCATTCACACCTATTCCTAAGCACCCTATCCTTTCCTAAGTTTCTTTACATCTCCTCCACACTCCTCCCATCCATCATCCCTACTTCATTACCTTCCTGCTTTCTTTCCTTACTTTTATACACCCATTTCTCGTACTCCCATTTACACCACACCATTATACATTTTCTTCCATCTTTTCCCTTCTTCACCCCCTTCTCTGAGAATTTAGGTGATCTTTCTTACTTTTCTCCTCATTCTTACACACTTGCTTCTTGGTACTTTCACTTTAACCGCATCATTCTTCATTTTCCTCCATCATTTACTTTCTTCTTTCCATTTCTCCCCAGAATTTTAAGTGATGCGCTTCCAGACCGGCACTTTCACACCCGACTAATGGCCACCTCCTATCCCGATGACGTCACGTGTCAACAAACTTTTCCCGCGCGATTTTCGTGTCGGATCAGCTGGGCGGGGAAATGACCCGTTTTTGGCGCGCAAGTTTGTTTATGTCTGGGCCTTAATGACGCGCAGACACCCTTTGATGGATTGATGTGCACGGGCGGCGGGGAACTGCCGAATGGAAGGGAAAGTGGGGCTGGGAGGAGGAATGAGTGGGAGGAGAAAGAGTGATGAGTGAGGGATGGGTAGGTGGATGAAGAGGGTGAAGATAATAAGGGAGAGGGAGTAGATGTAAGTGTGAGTGGGCGGAGGGACTGAAGGAAGGCCGTAGTTTGGAAGAGGAAGTGGATGGGAGACGAAGGATCTTGGTGGAGATCTAGTAGTGGAAGGAACTGAATAAATAATGAATAAATAAAGTGGTGGACAGAGATGTGGGTGAGGGAAGAGGTGGGAGAGATCAGAGGGCAGGACATGTAGGTGGAAGGAGGCCGCGAGAGAGTGGTTATGTGGGAAAAGGAATGAACAGGAGGCCGAGAAAGAATGTGGACATGGACTAAAGAAGATACGTGAGAGGGTATGGAAAAGGGCAACGATAAGAATGAGACAAGGGGGAGAGACTTGCACGGATGTTGGGAAATAATATGGACGAGGTAGAAAAAAAAAAAAACAGATGAGAGGTGTGGAAAGGGGCGACGAAATGGGGATGCTAGGGAGTGGGTGAGAGGGTAAGAAGGAATATGGATAAGTATGGAAAAGCTAAGTGGATGTGGAAAATGGCAATGGAATGGGAATGTGGGAAGAAGTACCAGTAGTTAGGTGGAAGGAACCAAGTATGCGAGTGAGTGATTTAAAGTGATGAGGTCTAGAAAATAAACAAGGCAGGTTAGCTGGTCGGCATGAGTGGATGAGGTGGAGAGAAAGGCGAGGAGAGGGATCCAGAGAGGGGTTTGATGAGGGCGAGGGGAGTTGATTTGAGTACATGTGAGGGAAGAGGGGTAGGGGGAGGCAGGAAGAAAAGAGGAAGACTATGGGAGAGGAAAACATGAAGGGGGAAAGGAAGGGAGGAGGCAGGATGGCAGGGGGATGGGTAGAGAGAGTTTTAGGTAGGGTGG
>NC_137047.1:11561351-11616351 GCF_032717465.1 Coenobita brevimanus | reverse complement strand
TTTTCTCTCTCGGCTCTGGACACTAGTTTGAAAGCCCGTTCTCGGGGTTTAATAAAAAGTATTTTCACGCAGAGTAAAACACACACACACACACACACACACACACACACACACACACACACACACACACACTAAGTAATGCGCAATACGTACCCAAGACAGATTTATGGACGTGGAGAGTGAAAGGCTGGCAGAGAAGGAAGCGAGGGTGAAGAGGAGGGGGGGCAGATGGAGAGGAAGGCCGAAAAACTGATGAAAGGTACCGTACATGAAGAGAGGCAAAGGAGCACCCAGGAGTACAGAGGAAATCAAACATCAAGAGTACAAAGGAATTCAAACATCAAGGGCACAATGGATATCAAACATCAAGAGTACAAAGGAAATCAAACATCAGGTGTACAAAGAAAATCAAACATCAAGGGTACAAAGGAAATCAAACATCAAGAGTACAAAGGAAATCAAACATCAAGAGTACAAAGGAAATCAAACATCAAGAGCACAAAGGAATTCAAACATCAAGGGTACGAAGGAAATCAAACATCAACAACCTGGTGATTCTTTCGAGGGTGTAACAGAGAAAACTATGATTGTAATTCTATGAGCTGAAGACAAGGACAATAAAGAAAAACGGCTCCCTCCCACCCACCAACCCCTCTAGCCGAAACAGGGAGGAAAAACTGCGAAGAAACAGCACGCAGCATAGAAAAACTGACCAGAATTTTCACAGCAACAACAACAGCTAAAAACTATTCGACATACCGCCATCTGCAAGTGAAGAGTGGCATTACTTCATAACAATACTGCGTTGTTGCTATATTCTCCACGATTTAAATGAGAGGAAAATCAAAGACAGAGGAGAAGACGGTGGAAGAATGAGGAAAGCAAGACTGAGAACGAGATGAGAGGGTTAAGAGGAAGGATACACGAAATGTTAACATCGCTAGTCAACAGATGTGGAGTTAGTCGGAGAATGAGAAAAGGAAGACCAAGCTCGAGACGGAAGGGTAAAAAGAAAAAGTACGTGAAGGCAAGTCAAGAAAGAGAGTCGACAGAAAGAAAAATGGACGGAGAATGAGGGAAGGAAGACAGAACAAGAAACACGATAAAAGAAGGAATACCCGACATGAGGAAGATTTCTTTGAGTTGCTGTTCGTCCAAAACCCTAAGAAGTCGCTATCCATAGCCAGACGCTTAAATCCCAGACGGGGTGGCCACAAACAAATCGCCTCCATGTTACCCTGTTCTTCGCCATCATGCTGCCCTCCCTCCAAAGCACACCACCCTCATTCATGTACTGTAACTTTTCATCCAGTAAGTGCATAAAAAGTACTGACCGGGATTTTAGAATAAGGAGCAGTGGTAGCGGCAGACGTG
The DNA here is from genome assembly GCF_032717465.1 of Coenobita brevimanus. NCBI lineage: Eukaryota > Metazoa > Arthropoda > Malacostraca > Decapoda > Coenobitidae > Coenobita > Coenobita brevimanus. Next base: position 11,614,977 of record NC_137047.1, on the reverse strand, counting down.
AAATATTACCATACAATTAAACCTTACTGTCCTTCTCCGTGTTACATAAATCATTCTAATATCGCCACACTCTGCAGAGATAACGTGCAAAAGGATACTAACCAGCCATATCCAAGAGTAAATCGCTAAGGAAGTGGCGCTAGGGAGCCTCCTTGCCCGACGAGAATACGGGCTTGGGACACAACTCTTCTCTCACCCACCCTCGTTCTCTGACCACCCTCACACTGCAGGTTCTTTACAACTTTCGGTCCTGTTTCACACTTTGACACTTCAACTTTCTCTCTTCGTGCATTAAAAAGTCAGTTCTTATTACAAGTCACGTACTCCCTAACGTTGCTGGATCAACTTGTCGTCAACCCTTGCAGACCGGGGACTCTCTCTCTCTCTCTCTCTCTCTCTCTCTCTCTCTCTCTCTCTCGGGTAGTGGCTGATTTTGTAACATCTCTTTGTCACCGATCTATTTTGTTACACCTGAATAGCCTCTTTTACGTTACTGATCCAAACTGAGCCTAAAACAAGAGAATAATAAGGTGCACCATACAAAACTAAGTCGCTATGGAAGAAGTGATACGAAGCCTCCTATACCACTTATAATACGACTTTGTCACCAAACGATTTATTCAACCTGGGTGAAATGTCTCCAGGCTGTTGGGGTTACAAGTATATCAAGTGAGTGGATGGTGCGCCCCTCCCCCCACCTACTACAAATTATGCAACAATATCGTAGTGCTATATGCAGAAATGAAATACCGTAGTAAGTTAAGACAGCCTTTAAGCCAATAAAATAACACCCAGATACTGACATCTCATTCGGAGGAAGACAACGGTAAGAAAAAGGTTAGGTCTCAAAGGTATGAAAATAATATACTCGTGGACATTGGTTAACATTCTCGTGGACGCGTCATCTTTACTAATTACTACTCTAGCGCCAGACGATTTTATTCAGCTGATTTGACGAACCCCGAGGCAATAAATACTGTCATCATTAACCCATTCGCGGTAGACAACTCATGAGGCTACTGTATTCCGGCTAACACCATCTCATTCAGCCAAGAAAGACGGGCGCCTGGGAGAGATAATGTGCCATGTGCGGGAATAATGGGGTAAGAAAGAGGTAGACAGCCTCCTAAACCAAGAGAATAATGTGCAGGTGAATATTAAAGCGTCATATGCAGGAATAAGGTGGTAATAAAGATCAATAACGACGTAACAGACTGCCTTCTAAGTCAAGAGAATATACATGAGAATATTAACGCGTCATATACGAGAAAAAAAATGGTAATAAAGATCATTAAAGACGTAATAGACAGCCTTCTGAGTCAGGAAAATATACACGAGCATATCAACGAGTCATATACAGGAATAAAGTGGTAGTAAAGATTAATAAAGAGCTGGTAAAGACAGCATCCTGAGGCAAGAAAATAATATACACAGGAAGATTACCGAACCATATGCAGGAATAAAAAGATAAGTTAATAAAAAGGATGTAAAGAGCCTTCCACGCCAAGAGAACATGGAAGTGCAATCCAGGGGAGTAAATTGGTGATAAAGAGAAAATAAAGGCTTACTAAAGAGTCTCCGAAGTCAACAGATTACTGCCTGGTATCTCGACACCGAAATGAAGTTATAGTTGCTTTAACCTGGCCCAGATTTTTTTTTTTCCCCCTTTGCAGCGTGTTTCATGTATCTCAATGGCAGAATTAGACCATACTGTGGCTCAGCATCCTCTCCACAGTCCTTCTTCACGACTTTCCTCACATTCCGGTGTTAATCTCTTGCTCCAACTCAGTAAAGATGGAGAGATGGCAATTTTTAGGCCGAGACAGACTAAAACGGGTACCTATAGTTATGTTTTAAAAGGTCGTATTTTGTCTCCTAAGGATGGGTGTCTTCTTTTGACACATCGATATTCTATGGTCCGTACTCTCGTCGGTTAAAGACGCTCCTTGGTACCTATTCCTAAGCGATTTATTTGGCTTATTATACCTTACTGTCCCCTTCTGTAATGCAAAAATCTTTCTAATATCGGCACAGGCTACAGTCCATAATCGGTATACAGTCCGCATTTAAAGTACAAAAGGATAAGAACCAGCAATATCCAAAAATAAATCACGAAGGAAGAGGTGCTAGGAAGCCTCCTTAAGCAACAAGAATACGGACTTATGACACACATGCAATCGATGCCGGTGACAGAAAGACAACAAATACACATATACTGCGCAAAAGAAAATCATGGTGCAGTATGATACGCAAAACAAGTCGCTAACGAACATGTGTTTGAAACCCTCCTAAGCCGTGGAGAATACGGCCCTAAGGTGGTAAAATTGATGATGATGATATACTGTGCGGGAAAAAGTCATGTTTTATCTTTATCCGCTCCCAACCTCTACTCCAACCCCACCCCCAACCCAACCCCCATTCCACCCACACCACAGCACCCTCCCTTTATCTCCCCAGTCAAACTCTCATTTCTACCCACTCAACCCCACCGACAGACACACATTCACCCCCACCTCTACTCCCATCTCCACCACAACACCCATCCTTACCTCCACCCTTATCCTCCACTTCTACCTCCACCTCCATACCATTCTTACCTCCTCCACTTACTTCTGCCTCTGCCACACCCCTACAAGTACACCCATTCCTACCCTCACCTCCACCTCCACTCCCTCCTCCCCACCCTCCAACCCCTTTTTAGGATTTTGGTATCGTACGCACAACACAATTCTTATAAGTAATTTTCGTGGTACAGTGCCCCCTCCCCATCTCTCTCTCTCTCTCTCTCTCTCTCTCTCTCTCTCTCTCTCTCTCTCTCTCTCAGCTAATACTAGTTCTTTTGGCCCTTTTCCCATAATTTCTCTTTCTCTCCCTCCCTCCTTCCCTCCCTCTCTGAATAAATTCCCTTTTATTTGCCATTTTGGATCTTTTCCCATGCTCTCTCTCTCTCTCTCTCTCTCTCTCTCTCTCTCTCTCTCTCTCACTGGCGCATCTTCCTATCTGATTCATCCTCTTTATTCTCTCTCTCTCTCTCTCTCTCTCTCTCTCTCTCTCTCTCTCTCTCTCTCTCTCTATTTTCTTGCTTTTCTTCTGATTCTCTTCTCTCATGAATCTCTAATTACCTCACTGTGAGCTCTGCCATAAGTTACCGAGGATGGATGGATGGATGGATGGAAATGGAAGGAAGATAACTGGATAATGTGAACTGATGGATGGATGGATGGATGGATGGATGGATGGATGGATGGATGGACTGATGGATGGATGGATAGATGGATGGATGGATGGATGATGGATGGATGGATGGATGGATGGAGAGTGGGACATAGCAATGACAAAGTTAATGGACAGAGGAATTGATGGAGAAAGAGAGAAAGAAGGCGCGGGATGACACTGACGAATGGATGAATGAACAGAGGAAAACAGGAGGGAAGTGACTGTGAATGTGTGAACAGAAGAATGAAGTGATGAATGAATGGATGGATGGATGGATGGATGGATGGATGGAAGACGGGAGGGAGATGGTTGTGAAGATGGGAATGAATCACAGGATGAAGTATTAGAGTATGGATGGATGGATGCAAAGAGGAAGAAACAGAAGGATGGCAAACTACACAGATAAACAGAGAGATTGACTGACAGACAGATAGGTAGGCAGACAGGTAAACAGACATACAAGACAGACATACAGATAGGGAAAAGATGGGTAGACAGACACAGATACAGAAGGACAGAGGTATTTAGACAGATAGAGAGAGAGACAAAGACAGGCAGAGGGATAGATGGAAAGATGGATGGAAGGCCGCGGAAGGAGTCTGCTACTTAAAGACAGATAGGTGGAGACGGAGGCAGGAAGGGATATACGAGAGAACGGAAGGAAGGAAGGAAGGATGGATGGAGAGATGGTGACAGAAAAAAGGAAACAAGATACGATGGACGGAGGGAAGGGTGGATAAAAGAAGACACAGGAAGGGAGAGGGATGAATGGATGGATAAACGGTTGGAGAGTTGAATAAAAGAATGGGGACTGTCGACAGATGGATGGACGGAAGGATGGATGGATGGATGAATGGATAGAAGTGTGAACGAACGAATGGATGGATGATAAAAAGATCGATGGATGAAAACACGGATTTAGGACGAGAAAGATATGAGCCTAGAAAGATGGACGGTTGTAGAGAAAGGGAAAGAAAGAAATACTGTAGTTGTGAGGTTGGAAGGAAGGAAAGGAAAGGATGGGAAGAAAAAGCTGTGAGGGAAAGAAGGGACAAAAGAGGGAAGGAAGAAAAAGGAAGCAACAAGTATAAAGGAAAGAACTAAGGAAAAGGGGAGGGAGGGAGGGAGGGAGAGAGAGAGAGAGAGAAGGGGGGGTCAGGGAGGTGTAAGGTACGGAGAGAAAGAGGTGGAGGAAAGGAACGAAGGCATAACAGGGAGGAGAGGGTGTAGAAAGAAACGTGAAGAGAAGAAAGAAAGGAAAAGATTGGAGAGACCCAAAAGGGGAAGAAGAGAGCAAAGGAGGGAAGGACAGAACGCGAGAGAGGGATGAAGAAGAGAACGAGGCGAGAATGAGAAGCGACATGAAGGGTGGGCGTGAGGGAAGGAAAATGAAGGAAGAAAGGCGAAAAAAGGCGAGGAAAGGAGAGAAGGCGAGAGACAAGGAGAGTGAGGCGCATGGAATGAAGAAGGGAGAGAGGGAAGGGGACGGAGGGAGGAGGGCAAGGAGGAGGAAGGAGTGAGGCGTGGAGGGAAAGAAATGAGAGGGAGACGGTGAACGAGGGAATGCAGGAGGAGGAGAAGGAAGAGGAGGAGGAGAAGGAGGAGGAGGAGGAAGAGGAGGAGTCGACGGGAGGTTAGAGAGAGAGAGAGAGAGAGAATAATTACAGTGCGGTAACCTTCCCATGCCACCACACACCTCTACACACCTTCCTTATCGTCTATATGATGTTAAATGATCCACACGCAGGCGTCAATAGATGGCATCACAGTAAATGCATGCACTAAATTCATACACAGTTAATACACTAAATTCATACTTACAATATTATTAATACACTTGTAAGTTTCTTCACGCTGGGAGATTTCATAACACCTTTTCTTCAGCGATTCATTCTCCACAGTATCCCTTGATCTTTTACTAGCTACTGTATGCTACTGTTGCAATCCATGTCTATACCAACAGGATATTAATAACATACAGGATGATCACATGGAGCAAAATGCAAAATAAATCGCTAAGACAAAGTGCTAAGAGGTTTCCAGTGTTAACGAGAATATGGCGGAGCAGAGATATTATGGATAGGATTTCTTCACTGGCTGATACGAACAAAGGATATCTTCACGTCTTTAATACGACGACGTTATCAATTCTAGTCTTGCTATCTCCAAACGACTTGATTCAGAGACATTTCGAACAGGAAGAGTTAATTACAGCTTTCACTGGCAAGTTTAAATTTACACACAACACTTCACTATTCCCTTTACGTTTATCTCTTTAATAGCGACACAGTTTGCTTTATCATACAAGAATACAACAAAGTATTAACTCATCACACGCATAAATACCGCGATACGAGGAGACACTACAAAGCCACCTCAACCACGAGAAAACGACTCACTGACAATGGGTGTGGCTTGGGAGGAGAGAGCAATTTGATGCTTACCTCTCAACGCAAAGCCTGCGGGTGATTCGAACCGGTGACTCATATGCATGAACCGTGAATGAAGCTGCGAGTGGTCTGAATCCCGCAGTCCGGTGAGTCACGTGGGTGATTCGCGTGCGAGGGGAAGGCAATATGATGCTTAGTCCACAAAATGAAGCCGCGAGTGGTTTGAATCCCTCGGTCCAATGGGTTTAGCGGGTGATTCGGGTGTGTGGTTAGAGCTTGCCGTCAGAACCCAGAGTTTCGAGCTAGTGCGATGAGTAAATATCACATGTTTCAAAAGTTTCTCACGTAGGAGCCATAATGAAATGTTAGAGGCATCCTGGCGAAGTCTGTGAAAATATTTAGAGAAACAATATAGGCTGCATACATTTGGAGGAATGGCAATGTAATGAGTCGTCACTGATAAACCATTACATAATGAGGTATTTCCAAAACTTAGTTGGATGGTCCGGCGGTAGCAAAATTAAATAAATAAATAAATAAATAAAGAGGAGAAAAAAGAAAGACGGAGAATAAAAATAGAAATCCTAGTATTCCCGGGGTTAAGGGGAACAGGCTCAAACTTAGGCTAGAGGGAAGTGAGGCAATAAGGGTGAAATAAAGTGCTTATATCTGGGAAGATGATGAGGCCAGCATCCAAGATGGTTGGTTCCAGGAGCCTAGCGTGACGTAACCTGTTCCTAGAGAAGCAAACTACCCGACGATGACGTAACCAGAGTAAGTTGGGAATGGTGTGTCAGGGCCAAATATTGGAGGAACATTAAGGGGTGGGTAACTAATTCACACACACACACACACACACACACACACACACACACACACACACACACACATCCCCCCATGAAAGGATATCGGTCAACGTTATGGTTCTGCTTTAGGTTATGTTAGTGTTCATTGTGGAAGTTCATAAAATTTACTTCAAGTCATGCATTAAACCCCTCCAACCGAGAGGTCGTTCCCATGCGGAATAAAATCGTCAGCTATTAAATAACAGTAAATAAAAAACAAAGTCCTCCTGGAGGTACAATAAATGTTCGCTACTTAGACATTATTAAGCTGTTAGTGTCCAGGGCTCCCTTGTGGGGGATTTTGCTGGAAAGCTACCTAGCGTACCGCCCTCAACCTAGCGACTCATTTAGTCGCCAAGCTCATACGTTCAAACCCCTGGTCCCCCCTTTATCGCCTTTTTACAATGCCTATTTCCGTCCATTTTAAAGGACCTGAAGTGCCAATGGATTAATGACAAGATGTTTGAGCAACAAGACCTCTTCGCCTTGCCTCTCCAACTACACCAATTTCCCTCACCGCCAGCGGCACCATCACACCATCGCTGATCGTCATTACCACACCACCACTTCACCAGCAGTTCCGCGAAGGCCCGCAAGGGTCCTCTGATGGGTCCTTAGCTCAAGTGGCTGCCGGTTTACTAAGAAATCCAACAATAATCACGTCACTTGGCTAATCTGTTCCATTAATTAACTGCTGGGTGTTACGAAAAAATCACCAAGCAGAATAATATTAATAAAAAAATATGCTGGTGCTACTCTATTGTACTATCGTGCCACAATGCACATAAAAAAGGATGTGTGTGTGTGTGTGTGTGTGTGTGTGTGTGTGTGTGTGTGTGTGTGTGTGTGTGTGTGTGTGTGTGTGTGTGTAATCCCTCTACACTCTACAGTGTTGTTAAGTCTAATCTTCCCCTAATCTATCCCTGTTATCTTTCCTTTTCGAATCCTACTCTCCTCCTCCTCCTCCAATCTCTCCTCCCGCTATCTATCCCTATCGAATCCCACTCTTATCCTCCTCCAATCTTTCCTCCCGCTATCTGTCGCTGTCACTACGTCATCTGTGCGCCATTGCTCTCTCAGGCTCACACATCCTTTATACTGGGCGACGTCTTACGCAAAGCGCCATATTTCAAAAAACTTTCACACGACTAAACAATTTTCGCCAAGACTTGCAAACGAGCGTCGTCACTCTCCATCAAAAATGCAGTCCCCGCCAGTTCCCTCCCTCCCTCCTGCTCTTCTTTTCCCTCTCTCCATTCTTCCAGCTCTTCTCTCCCTCCCCATCCACCTCTTCTCTCCTACTCTTCGCGTCCTCCATCCCCCTCCGAATCTTCTCTCCCTCCTACTGATCTTCTCCCCCCTCCCCCTACTCTTTGCCTCCCTCTTCCCTCATGCTATTCTCGCCGATTGCTCCCCTTTTCTACTTTCTTACCCCCGCCCTGCTCTTTTCCCTCTCCTTCCTCTCCTGCTGTTCTCTCTGATTCATCCCCCTCCCTGCTTTTCTTTCCCTCCTGCTATTCTCCCCTCTCCCTCACTCCTCCTCTCCTGCTCTTCCCCCTCCCTTCCCATCTTGATCTTTCCCCTTCCTCCCTCCTCCTGTCCTTCTTCCCCTCCCAGAAATCAGCCCCTTTCTTCCCCTCCCCCCTCAGCTCTCTTCCTCTTACTTTTCTCTTCTCAAGCGTCCCCCCCTTCCTTCTTTAACCCCTACAATTGCCCCCACCAGCCCCAACGCCTTCACAACCCCCTTTTCCCCCCTTCCTTTCTCCCACTCTTAAAATTAATCCCTTCCTCCCTCCTCCTCTCCCAGTGTCTCTCCCTCTCCCCTTTCTCTCCTTCCAAAACCGCTCCCCCCGTTCCCCCTCCCCACAGTCTTAAAAATGCCTCCCTTCTCCCTGCCGCAACTCCCCTTCCCCTCCCTCCCAACATGCCGAAGTAAAAGACAGGGAACGCGGTACTGTCTTAGAGAGAGAGAGAGAGACAGACAGACAGACAGACAGACAGAGACAGACAGACAGACAGACAGAGACAGAGATTTGTGGTCGACACTCTTCCGGTTACAAAACTGAACACGGTCATAATATTCGTACATAAGGTACCGTATATGAACACTTAACCCGCACATACGAACACACGCACATATGAACACTAAGAAACGTAAGTAACACACACACACACACACACACACACACACACACACACACACAAACATTCACACATTCATTCCCCCCACTCACTCTCTCTCTCTCTCTCCTATTAACAAGAGGCCTATGGACAAGCATGCATGTCACCCTGAAGGCCAATCAATCATATAAAATTAAAGAGGAAGGGCCAGAAAGAAGGAAGAGGACAAGAGAGAAGGAGGGAAGAACTGAAATAAGAGGAAGATGATGAGAATGGTGGTGGTGGTGGTGGTGGTGGTGGTGGTGGTGGTGGTGGTGATGATGATGATGATGATGATGATGACTGATTGGCTGACTGACTGATTGACTGATTACCTGACTAACTGATTGACTGACTGATTGACTGACGATGATGATGATAATTGACTGACTGGTTGATGGATTATAATGATGATGATGATCATGATAATGATGATGATCATGATGATAATGATGATGAAGAGGAGGAGGAGGAGGAAGAAAGAGAAAGGGGAGAGGAAGAATAGGAGGAGGAGAGAGAAGGACGTGGAGGCCAGGAATCCTAAAAGGAATACCGGTATTTGTGATGGAGGAATATCTGATAGCATATTTATTTGTGTTGGTGAAGTTATACTCTCTCTCTCTCTCTCTCTCTCTCTCTCTCTCTCTCTCTCTCTCTCTCTCTCTCTCTGCCATGTGTTTGGGAGAACGAGGGACGGACGACTGAGAATGTGGGGAAAGACTGAAAGAGGGCCGACAAGCGGTGTGAAAGGATAAAAATTAATGAGGTGCTGAACGAAATGAAGGAGTACATGAGGGAAGGCGACTTAGAGTGGTGACAGAAGGAACTATGACAGAAAGAATTACAGATGATCCCAACCTCTGGGAATAAAGTGTGGCAATAAAAAGATCTTACATACATCCCTGTTGCTGTACTCTTTTCACTTTCACTTGGCACAAGTTTTCGTCCTTTTGCTGCTTACTTCACATAGCTAAACGGCAGAAAAAGACAATACTGCGACTCTACATCCTTTTCAAAGCATCTATTCATGACTAGCGTAATATTCTAATGTTGATTCCTTGTTACAACTCGGCATTCAAGACGGACAGATGTCAAATTCAGGCCGTGTAGGAAATAATGGAGAGTGATTTAAAGTAACATTGAGCCGCGACAGAAGGTAATAAAGAGGTCGATAATATTTCACCGTAGTTAGTTAGGTCTGTGAATTTAGTTAGCAGGGTTTGTGTACTGAAGATCATGGTGGAGTGCATGATGGAGGGAGGTTCTGAATGGTGATGGGTTGTCAAAGAAAGGCTTAACATTTTCTTCGACACCTTTCTCTCACCTATTGTTGATTTCTAGAAGCAAATCTTTTTCACCCTAAAAGAAATATTTCGAAATGGAGGGAACAGCCTGGAAGATCACCTCACTACCATGGGGCTTTCCTGAGACATATAAATTCCTCTAGCACTACAACAGCAGAGATTAAAATAAGAGTAATAGAGTCACGGTACTGAAAAGGGTTAGTGTTGATTCTGTTGTCAGCAGCGAGGCTGGACCCTGGGAATAGGTGTGTTGCAATAAAATGGATCGTAAACGCCAATGTGGCTATGATGGACGATCCGTGTATTGAAGGTGGTGGCAGACAGGGAGTCGGGGAGAGATACGAGTAGTGTGGGGTAAGCAACGAATAAGAGCTAGAAAGGACGTAAAATTATGTCACCGTACTCTATTTGGATTATCCATTGCATTTAAATACGTCCTCCACTTCATCAATTTCGTTACCCAAACTGATACATTTTTTCCTTTTACTTTGTCTAAAATCGCCACCTCTCCATCCTGACTCTTGATTCGTACTTATGGATTAACAATAGAATATGCTTCTAAACGCTAAGAAGTGTTACGGGAAGGATGTACAGCTACAGGATTGTCTTATTCTGCCACTTTGCTACGTAAAATAAGCGCAAAAGGACGAAAATCTGAACCAAGTTAACGTTAAAAGGACTACAGTATACGGATTTATTTCATCCACTTCATTACCTCCACCAAGGAGATTGTTTTACCCAGCGTTTGTTTGTTTGTTTGTTTGTCTGTTAGCAGGATTACTCAAAATATAATGAACGGATTTGGATGAAATTTTGTGGAAGGGTGGGCCATGGGCCAAGGAAGAAATGATTAAATTTGGGGGCGGATCCGGATCCAGGGTATCTCGCAAAATATCTCCAAAAGATCTCCATGAATTTCAATGAAATTTTATAGAAAGACGGGCCATGGACCAAGAAAGAATTGACTAAATTTTAGGGCGGATTCGGATCCGGGTCCTATATCCACGGATCCGGATCCGGATCCTTTTTAATGGCACTGGCGGAGGTATGCACTCTCTGAATGCTTTCTAGCTCTAGTATTGCTTTATTTACCCAATCCAATCTAGTATGCAGTTTACTCATTCACTGTCATTCTAACAGTCCATACTAGTATCTGACTCATCCATTTCCTTCTGAAATTTCACTGGTCGTCGATTTCATTCTAATATTTCATTCACCCACTCCATTTTGACATTTCATCCATCATCCATTCCATTCTTGGATTCACTCCAACATCTGACTCACAGCTTGGCTGGATATCCTCTCAAACTTCTCAAACATCAGCACTTAGCCTATATACGTCTCTTTTCCTGATCGGTCTACAAAGTCTTTTTTATCGTGGCCGTGTGTTGATAATATACATTTTTTTCATCATCGTGCCTAAATCGTCTGAGTAGTAACACCCTCCGTAAGAGAGGCAGCAGCTGAATAAAATCGTCTGACTGGTGCTAGAATGAAGAGAGATGAGTTATGTTCATACAGCACAAACTAAAATTCGTACCGGTATATATTTCTAGATGTAATTTTCACTTTTATTTATTTTTCACTTTTCCCACACTTCAGTGTAATTATCTCCCTCCAACTACTGTATTACCTAACTTGGCTAAACAATGTACGAACTAATTAAGGCGATAAGTGTATTCATGCATACAATCTCTCTCTCTCTCTCTCTCTCTCTCTCTCTCTCTGGTAGTTAAAGCACACTAGGGCACTAGGGTACACTCGACCAAAATAGTTCAGTCAAGAGCATTTTTTTTAATATTTTTGGAAGGGGAAGGGATAGAGCAAAATCTGGCTGGGCTATCCGTCAAGAACAAACAAGTGAACTAACTAACCAAATATATAAATAAATAAGCCTTTGAGTGCGATGTCGTCTCTGTTCATTTTTGCTTCCTTCAGACGAGTTTATTCAGCTTAGGATGCACTACTATGAAAGAATTAAAAAAACAAGGCGTCAATGGTTAAGCGTTCTACCTATCCACCTATCTACCTATATATCTTAATCCCGTAAGGGTTGGCCACAAATGTATTGCTTCCACGTCCCCCTGTCCTGTGGCATGTGGCTGCCCTCCCTCCACCTCACACCCCCTCTCTCATATATCTCTCCATCCCTTCACCTCATGGATGGTCTCCTCTTCCCTCTCCAACACACTCACATACACTCTCCTAGTCAGTCTCTCTCCATGCTCTCCACATGGCTAATCCATCTCAGTGTATTTCTCTTAACACTTCCACTCACGTAGATATCAATGATTTTAGCCTCTATATTAAAGTTAGCTAAAGGCATGAACGAGAATGTTGATGCAAACACTTTCGAATCAGGTGAAATTAATAACCGAAGGCTCTATCAATGTATTGGTGGAAATATTAATGAAAAAAAAAAAATGAATCTCGTAAAAAAAAATGAAAAAGGTATATAGTCCATCATTCTTCCTTTATTTTTTTCTTTTTTAGGTGTGTACTGGATTACGAGGCTACATATCACGCTCTTGTTCCCCTGATGGCTCCATACAGCCTCCCTGCGTCACTTACTCCGGGGTTCACGCCTCACACTCTACCCTTTCGATACTAGGAGTTTAATTCAGGCTAACAAAAAAAAAAATCCTACCTCTCAAGGGGTTATACATACATACATACACACACACACACACACACACATATATATATATATATATATATATATATATATATATATATATATATATATATATATATATATATATATATATATATTAGTATAGATAGATAGATAGACATATTGACAAACTGATAGACAGATAGATAGACAGACAGATTTTGTATGTGTGTGTGTGTGTGTGTGTGTGTGTGTGTGTGTGTGTGTGTGTGTGTGTGTGTGTGTGTGTGTGTGTGTGTACTGGTATGAATATAAACCTACGTGGAGGCACTTCCGTCCTCTTTCTGGTTTACAGTATACGGTTTTTTTCAGATGAAAGAAATACTGGCAGTCAAAGATTAAAAATCATGGTACTACGATATCTCATCTTAGTGGAATATCTGGTAATAAAGGGACCAGAATTAAGCTCCACCATCCCCTTCAGTAGGACAACGCCTTTTTTACTTCGCTCTTGATCACGATTTTATTTAGATTAGTTAGAAACCTTTCATGTCGTGGCCGCAAATGTATCAGTATATAGTGGAGGAGTGGGGAAATGGGGGGGAGGTAGGAAACGACGAGGTAGAGTGAGGAGTAGCGAAAGCGGGGAGGGGGACGGGGTGGGTGGGGATAGAGGAGAGGGAGATATAACAGGGGAGTGGGGAGAAAGGATGGGATGGCTGGGGTGGGCGAACAGTGGGAAGATTTGGAACTGGAGAGTGGGGAGAAGTGAGGTGATGACTGGGGTGGGTGAAGAGTGGGGAGATTAGGAGCTGGAGAATGGGTAGTTGGGAGGGGAAAGCTGGGGTGGATTGTGAGGAGAAATAGACCTTGGGATGTCGGAAGTAGTACGCTGAGTGAGTGGGAAGTAGGAAGAGGGAGATTGGGATGAGTGGGGATGGGGAGTGGGGAGGGGGACAAAGGTGATTGGGGAAGTGGGTAAAGGAGATTAGGGGCTGGGGGATTGGGGACAGGGAAGGCGGGGAGTAAACTAAGTCCCTAGGGGAGTTCATTATCTAATTACTCTAAACCGTCGCTAACAAACTTCCCCGCTTGGCTCGTGTCCCCGCGAATTAATCAGCCTTTGCGTCATCACGTTGCCAAAAAAGACTCATCGGGAACGCGTATATTTGCGATTAACAGACCCTTTACACCAACTAGAAACCTAACTTAACCTAACAACATATAATCTAACCTATCTTAACCTAATATCTAACCAAATCTAACCTAACACAACCAAACCTTCTTTAACCAAATTTAACAAACTTCCAGTCTCAAATCTCTTTAGTAATTTGACGTCTTGAAGAGAGAAATTATCTATATCTGTACAGCTTAAATTTATGTAATACCCTATATACTGTTACACGGTACAAACTCACTTGACGCTCCTTGTAACTTTGCCGACGCCTATAAAACCATAGCCCATAAAATGACGTCTCCGACGAATCCTCCACCTTCTTCACTTACTTCTATTTTGTTGCAGCTACCGTCAGGCAATCTGATAAAACTTAAGGGACCCTCTTGTAGCGAGGCGGTCAGTAAAGGCAATATCCAAACAATCCAGTTCGATCCTTTCCTATCCAAAATAAAATCACATGGAAAGACCAATGATAATAAATACAAGACGTCATCAAATGAAGATAGTTATATGTCGAAGGACGCTATAAACTGTAAACCTATACTGTTGTTGCCGCTCTTGTGGCCCCCATATCTAAATGAACGTGATACCGGTGAACTGCAGGCTAAAGTTGTCCTTCTCCTCCAGTTCACCACCTTCCTTTCGGGGGATGGGAAGAGAGGGAGGGGGGAAGTTTGAGCAGTGGTGTCATCCAGTAACCGGTACCTCTCCACCACCAAATCTATATAACACTTCATTTCACTAAAGACTACACACTTATTCGAAACTCCTAAGCGTCCCGGGGCCCACACTAAGCCGAAAACCGAAAAATTTAACCTCGTGTGATGACCCCTCTTTATACTTTAATTCTTGTTACCGCCAAACGATTTTATTCATCTCTGGAGAGGCTGCTCATAGTAAGATAAATAACCCTTTAAATCCGGCTAATTATTTTGTTGTTTATTCTTGCCAGTCCTTTGACGATTTTATTAATGTTAGGATGAACTTTTGAAAATTATGTGGGATAATATAGACTTGACTAACTTTATTTTTCTGCTTGGAGATTCCTCAAAGCCGAACAAAATCATCTAAAAGTAGCAGGAGTAAAACCAGAAAACGACACTAAACTATAAAAAAAAAAGAAAACTGAAATGATGTGATACCTCTAACTTCACAAGACAAAGACACACAACACTACTTATAGTCAGAGGGTACAGACGCACTTGACACTCCTTATTAAAACTTTGTGGGTCCTCATGAGGTTCCATCACCGAAAAAAGTATGGTACGACTCCAAGAAATCCTTAACTGTCTTCGACAATCACGAGCCTTTGATATAAAATAAAGTGTTATAAACCGTACGAGATAAACCTACATCATACCCTACATACCTACAGTACACAGGGGACAGACTCACAGGATATATCCCAAAGCTTTTCCGGTCTAAATAAACCTCTGTCTCCTAAAATTAAAGCAACCACAAATCCTCGACTTCCTTTAATAATATGAAATAAAGTCTGCACAATATTTCCTTTACCGTCACAGGGTACAATTCACTTGACTCTCCTTGAAATTTTCCCATCTACTGTACCAAAATCTAGAACTCAGGCAAATTAACGACTCTATTTTTACAGAGACTTTTAAAAATGGGGAATTACTATTGAGATGACAAGGTAAATCTACATACGGTAACATCTCATTACTAACGCGGAGGACGAAGGCATAAGACAGTCCTTAAAATTTTCCAATCACCATAAATCCCTATCGCCTAAAAATGTGGTACGACCCAGACAAATTTCTGTTCCAGCAACTGGGAGACTTGGACATGGAAAAGAAATGAAGTGAAAATGTACATATCATTTACCTAAAAACTAACAGCTTTTGACATTCCTTTAAAAACTTCTCAGCCCCACATGAACCACAGAATGGTACCAAAAATTTAGGCTCCAACAAGTTTGGACTCTGTGGCAATTAGGAGGTACAGTCAAAACTAACTTGGCACTCCTTCAAACTTTCTAGACGCGCGTGGAGCTCTGTCACCTAAAATTACTGCTCAGGAAAATTTCTCGGCCTTCTTAAACCACCAGGGGTCTTAAATCCTTAAAGCTGATGATGCACTTTTAATCTAATTACCTCCGCCAACGAAGTTGGAGGAGGTTATGTACTCACCTATGTTTGTCTGTTTGTTTGTCTGTCTACACAATATCTCTAAAAGTTCTCAATGAAGTTCAATGAAATTTTGTGGAAGGGAGGGCCATCGGTCAAGGAAGAATTGATTAAATTTTGGGGCGGAACCAGATCTTACCGCACAATATCTCCAGAAGTTCTTAATGAATTTCAATGAAATTTTGTGGAAGGGTGGGTCATGGGCCAAGAATGAACTGATTAAATTTGGGGGCGGATCCGGATCCGGATTCTATGTAGTCCTGATAAAATCTCCAAAAGTTCTCAATGAATTTCAATAAAATTTTGTGGATGAGTGGGCGATGGGTCAAGGTACAATTGATAACAGTTGGGGGCGGATCCGGATCCTATGTATTCCACACAATATCTCCAAGGATCCGGATCCAGATCCTTTTTAATGGCAATGGCACTGGTGAAGGTATGCACACTCTGAGTGCTTGCTAGTCTCTGATGTTACCAAACGATTTTACTCAGCTTAAGAAAGGCCAATAGTAGTGAAGGATGTTACTAAAGGCTGTATCAAATCTCTAATTTTACCCTAAGCTGAATAAACCTGTCTGGAGTTACGATGGCAGAAATATATTAAAATATGTCATCCAACTGAAGTGGTTTAATTCGGAATGGCGTTATGGACGTCTTCACTAGGACACGTCTGCTAAGAAGCAGAATAAAATCGTCTATTGGTAAAAGGAATTAAAAAAAAAAACGAGCTGCTTGGAAGAAGAGAGAGAGAGAGAGAGAAGGCGTCAGAGGCCTGGATTTCATGAACTGCTTCATTCCCTTCCAGAAATCTTCCCTTTAGAACCGAACCACTAATCTGGTGGTAAGAAATAAATAAATACGAACATGAATGATTATAATTAAATACATAAATTGATAAATAAAGATTGTACTAAAAACGTTACCAGAAAATATGTAAGCCTACGCCATTTACGTTAAGGACTCAGCCTGATAATCTTACTATCGATTATTTCCCATTACAATTTTTTTTTTTTTTTTTTTTTGAGGACGAACAAAGGATATGGGAATTTCCTACTCTCCATGTTTTCTTTGTTCCTCCTGCAGAGTAAAATTTTAGTTAAGCTGATCAAGTGTGTGTGTGTGTGTGTGTGTGTGTGTGTGTGTGTGTGTGTGTGTGTGTGTGTGTGTGTGTGTGTGTGTGTGTGTGTGTGTGTGTGTAGCTTTTGTCCCGTGTCTGTTTTTCTGGTTGTGGTGTGGGTGTCACTGCGGTGGGGGTAATCCAGTAATCCAGGCAAGTAGCAACAAATGGCACCACACGCCCCCACATGCCACCATTTGAGAATTAACACACACACACACACACACACACACACACACACACACACACACACACACGGAACACTGCTTGAGGAGTCTAACGTTATAGTCTGCCTTTGACCCTTCGCTCGGGTTGGTCGGTCAGCTGAATGAAAGCGTATGCCGTTTGCTCCTACGCGTACAGTCGGCATCAAAATTCCTGTCGCCTCTCCTTTCCTCTCTCTCTCTCCATGGAATTTGGAAACCGTTGTGAATCAATAAACGACTCTGATAACGCTGATCTGTGGCCAAATAAAGATCATTAGTGTTGGTTGCTGAAGATTCGCCACACCGATTTTCGAAGGCGGTGGAGAGACGCAGGAGAGGCGACAAGACTTCTGATGCCGACTGTGCCGAAAGAACTTAAAATATTAACTACGGTACTTCAGTCCAAAAATATTCCGATTTTCTTATTTTTTGATGCTACAAGAGTTTATTCGGGTAAGGAAATACCGTTCATGATGAAGACGTTTAAGAACCGGCAGCTAAGAACCAAAGCGGTCACAAAAGGTCCAAGGGTAGGCTATTGTAGTCCAGATTAAGGCAAAGGAGCCCACCCTACATCCGTGGAAGCGTTTTACTTGACAGAAAAATCTCCAGCCACCTCCTGCATTTAAACTGTGGAGAATTAGTTTATGGCTTCCTCCCTAGAACTGTACCTCGTGCTTTAGCGGAACGTCTATAAATAAATAAGTAAATAAATGTATTAATAAACTAATAAATAAAATAATTTACTGAAACTGAAAAGACCAAACTGTTCTATGTAGCCAAAGATACAGAACTTGCAAGATTGGTTGGAACCAAAACTAACTCAGGTCATCAATTTTTCATTATTCTACCTAATCAGTAACAGATCAACCTACTTCCATAGCCAATATTTAAACCGAATTACTACGACAACTACAGGTCTCAACTATATCAAGTATTTTTAGTGCAGGTGCGTGGTAGGGGAAGGAAAAGGCGAGTGAATGTAGAGACATTATGAGAAAGAATTAAGTAGGGGCGAAACAAAGGTACAAGGTGAGACAGAAGTGTGGGAAGGGACGAGGTATACCACAGAAATAAGTCAGAATCTAGTAAACTCCCATCGCCCGTAGACTGGCAGCAATGATAAGGTGGAATTGGAGTGTGAAAGGATGACATATCGGAATTCTATAGAGCAACAGAACAGATAGAAAGGCTGACAGAGAGACGGGAATGTAGAATGATTGAATGAATGACTTTTAGATGCCAAGAGAAATAGTATGTGTGTGTGTGTGTGTGTGTGTGTGTGTGTGTGTGTGTGTGTGTGTGTGTGTGTGTGTGTGTGTGTGTGTGTGTGTGTGTGTGTGTGTGTGTGTGTGTGTGTGTGTGTGTGTGTGTGTGTGTGTGTGTGTGCGCGCACACACACACACACACACACACACACACACACAAACACACACACACACACACACACACACACCAGAGAGAGAGAGAGAAGGGCAGAGAGGGGGCAACTAATAAAAAGTTAGGAGTCAGGCACTCATTTGGTGGGGGTCCAATGTCCGCGACCAGGCTACAAGCTGTCCCATCCCCCCCCCCCTCTTTCTCTCTCTCTCTTTCTTCCGTATCCCCTCTCCCCCTCACTCCCCTCTCTTCTCCCCTTGCTTATCTCATGCCCCTCTTCTTTCCCTTTCCTGTTCCTTCTTCCCTATCACCCACCTCTTCTCCACTGGTTCTTTTTCATCTGTCTTTTCCTTCCCCCACTTTCCCTCCTCCTTCCCTTCACTTCCCTTCTCTTACTTTCTCGTCCACCCTCTCTTCCTTCCCTTCCATTCCAAATTACCCCTTATCCCTATTTTCCTTCTTCCCTTTTTCTACTCCTTCCCTTCCTTCCCCCCTTCCACTACCCCTTCCTCCCTTTCCACTTACCCATTTCCTATACTTTTTCTCATGCCCTCAACCTCACTTTCCTTTGCCCCTTCCATTTTCCTTCATCTTCCTTCCCCTTCTCTCCCCTCCTTTCCTTACCGCTTTTCCGTCTCCTTTCCTCTCCCTTCTCATACTCCCATTTCCCCTCCATTCCCCTCTTTCTTCTTCTAATTTCTCCTTCTCTACCCCTTCCTTTACCCTCTCCCTTGTCCCTCTTTTTCCCTCATTTCCTCCTCTCCCCTTTCCTTCCTTTTCCTCTACGGTACCCTCCTTCCGGACCTTCCCATTTATCCATTCCAACCCTCTAACTCCCCTTCCTCTTTATCTGCCTTCCCCCCTTTTCCCTCACCTCGTTTCCCCTATCCTTTTCCTCTTCCCCCTTCCCCTATTCCTACCGTCTCCTCTCTCCCCTTCCCCCAACCTGCTCTCTTGGATCTGAGTCAGGCAGCCTTGTAGGGGTCACTCCAGGTCACACACACACACACACACACACACACACACACACACACACACACACAATAATGGGAAAACCTGTTGTTGCTATGAAAACAATCATTAATGCACACTCAATATACTATTTACCAAATACATATAAACAGATTAACCTGTTTTCAAACAGGCACCAAAACCAATAACTACCGGCTAAATGTTTTTATGCAACAAACTGCGTTCCTATTTCTATTTTCTAGTACAACAGCTATTTACTAAGCCACAAACAAACGCACCCGGCAAGTGTTTTAGAAATTCTACAGACATTTTGCTTTTTTCCAACACCAAACACGGGTCCGTTTTCCAGTGTGAACACACACACACACACACACACACACACACACACACATAGGAAATCACAAACAAAGAGGAAAGGAGTCGAGGACACCAATATTTAAATTCACCTCCCCACCCCTCAGAGACACATGAAGTACTTCAAATCATCGTATATCCGTATCTCACCTGTATCTCTCTCCCCACAAACCTTTACCTCCCCCTTTTATCATCTCCCCTTCCTGTATCTTTTACCTCCCCCTCCCACAAGCTACTTCATTTCCTCCTGGATCCCTCTCCCCCCATCAGGCCATCTATCTGTGACAATGAGACTGGAGGGGAAGACTCTCAACAAACTTTTCTCTCCCTATCTCATCTCATCCGCCAAGTCCTGCCCTGCCCGCCTCTCCTGCCAAACCTTTCGTCTCGTCTCGGCTCGTCTCGTCTCGCCCCGCCTCCTCTCTCTCCCTCTCTCATCTGGCCCCAAGGTTAATGCAAATCTGTCTTGCTTCAAAGGTATAAGTCATGGTCTCTCTCTCTCTCTCTCTCTCTCTCTCTCTCTCTCTCTCTCTCTCTCTCCAAGGTTAATGTTAGTCTCATTCTCAAGGTCTATTTCATAACCTGCAATTTATCGTCCTTCTTATACCTCTTAAAATATCTATAACTACTCTTTAATCTTTCTTGGAATAAGCTTTTATTCATCAAGTTTTATTACTCTATTTGTTCTTCATTTTCAAAGCAGCAGAGAAAATAATGGATCCAAGCAATTATTTTGGCAATTACCCACCACCACCACCATCATCGTCACACCACCACCATACCACCACCACCATCATCATCGTCATCATCATCCTTACTCTATGTCATACTAAAAAATGGGTTTGGTTGTTTCATATACTGTATATAGATTTATTTTTATGGGCACTTTCATTCTTTTGTAACAATTCATTCCTTTCCGTTCCTTTACCCTGACGTCCGAGGCAAAAACACGGATTCTAAACTTTCTCATCCCCCTCAGAAAAAAAAAAAAATCAACTACAAGCCCTGTTTTCGCCTTTATTTGACACTGGAAACAAAACCTCCTCCCCCCATTTTATATTTTACTTTCTGACACTAATAATGCTTGTCTGATACCAATTCAACTCCTTGGATTACCTACAGAGGAATAAAAACTGATTAATATTACCCTGAATTAAATAAAGTACGGTGATTGCAGGGAAGGAGTAACATATAAACGTGATAAGTCTTTAACTGCAAACATTTCTCCCAGTAATAAGGTGCAATGTTTACCTCGATAAAATTCAGCAACACCAAGGACAAGAGTTACCATTTTAGAGGCCACTTATAAGCTGGGTATCTGTGAAATGGGTTGTGTGTGTGTGTGTGTGTGTGTGTGTGTGTGTGTGTGTGTGTGTGTGTGTGTGTGTGTGTGTGTGTGTGTGTGTGTGTGTGTGTGTGTGTGAGAGAGAGAGAGAGAGAGAGTTATCAAATGAGGGGCAACAGTTTTAATGACGCGATGCAGACTTTACTTTTAACTCTCTGGGTCCTGCACAGTTTTGATTCACCTAAGTTCCTAATTATTCATCAGAAATAATATTGGAACTTGAAATAAACCGAACTTACGAAGGACTAATAAAAAAATCGCCAACATCTATAATGGGGATATTCATGGTCCTCTTGTTTTTCTTTCTTCTCATTTTTTTTTTAAATCGTACTCCTAATTGTACAAACACAGGCAAATAATAATGGGAACTGAAATAAACTATGCCTGTGACTGACTAATATAAATCAAGGCATTTATAAGGGCAAAGTTCTCGGTCGTGGAGTTTTTTTCTTCTGCATTTTTTTTTTTACTTGTATTGCTAATTGTCAGAGAAAAATAAACATAGACAAATTACAAGTGGAAAAGTACAACAAAACAGACAAACACAAATAAAAACATACTGTAGGCTAATTAAAAAAAAAAAAAAAAGCAAAATAAAGGATGTCGGAAAATTATATAAAAATGAATGCAGGGAAACTGTTGTAAAAGTGGGGGAAATGGTACC
Organism: Coenobita brevimanus; assembly: GCF_032717465.1. Classification (NCBI taxonomy): domain Eukaryota; kingdom Metazoa; phylum Arthropoda; class Malacostraca; order Decapoda; family Coenobitidae; genus Coenobita; species Coenobita brevimanus. The sequence goes on along the minus strand of NC_137047.1, from coordinate 11,593,089 downwards.
TGTAACATAATTACGGATAACGGTACTCAACAAGGATAATGGCTGTATCATTATGGGTAATGGTAGGATTATCACGGGTTATGGCAGTACTGTTAAGAGCTATGGTAATATTATTAAGGGAAATGGTAATACCCTTTAGCGTAATGGCAGTATAATTAATGGAAACTACTATAAGGGAATTGGTAGTATTATTAATGAAAGAAAGCATAATTAAGAGTAATAGTAATATACCAGTAATTACGAGAAAAGGGAAATGATAGCATACTGGATGCAGGGAATGGTTGTATGATTAAAGGAAATGGTAATAATGAGAATGTACCATGGTAGCGTTCCTGATTTTAAAAAAATATATATATATATGGTAGCCTACGTAAATAAATAAAACAATACCCGGTAATGCTATGAATAATATTAAACTTGCAGATATATCGATTTAAAAAAAAAAAAATCGTACAATACTCTGGAACTGGTGCAATACAGATAGGCTACATGGAAACTGCAACACTACTGACGCAGCAAAATGGTAGCTAGCTATATGGCTCATGGTGGCGGCAGAATGGTAGCAATAGGAGAGCAAGAGTATGGTGGTGTAGATTTATACTTCCCATATAAAGAAAAGAGGTGGTAGTACGGTGTAGGCCAATAAAAAGAAAATTGTTAAAGACACTAAAATATGGGAGGTGCATTGAAATTTGGAAATGATAGCATTATGGATGCTGGGAAATGGTACCGACGTTGTAATGCATGACAGAGTGACTTGCAACAGCGTGCAGTTATCAACTGCAAAAGCTGTTGCCCGTAATTAACTTGTGGCCATCCAGAGAAGCACACCAGCCGATCAACAATTTCTCTGACAAACACAAAACATGAAAACATTTTTTAGCGGGCCTTAAGAAAACTAGGGACTGTTGGTATTCAGTTAGGCCTATTAGAGAAAAATAGATGCAGAAGCAAAGCACTATTTATCTATACCGAGGCGCCCTATTCCCGATGGGGTGGCCAAGAATAAATCGCCTCTGTCAACCTATCCTCCGCCATCAGTTTACTGGTACGGTATATAATTAAATGCATACGGACATACCACACACCATGATAACCAAACAATACCTATATATACAGTATATAATCCTGTGTTGTCGATTTTCGGTCCGATCAGTCTCTTGGACATAGTTTGTTCCTCCCCTTGTCTCAAGCCAGCAACACAATGAGTACCTGGATCCAACATCACTAACTGCGGGTGGTTTTCCAGGGAATAACTAAGACTTGGCTAAAACTGATTGTCTGTTCAACTGACCCTCGTACGGTCGATGGGTGTTAATCGCAAACCTTCATCCTGTAAATTAAACATAAGCCCTTTTTTTTCATCCTGTGCTCTGGAATGTAAATCAGATACTTTTTGGCGGTACTTTTTTGCTGGGTGTACGGTCACGGACATTAATGCTCATCCACTTCATTACGATAAATAGTGAGAAAGTTAGCTATGAACGATAAATAGTGAAAAAATTAGCTGTGAACGATAAATAGTGAAAAAGTTAGCTGTGAACGATAAATAGTAAGAAAGCAGTGACTTCAGAAACCCAGTGATGCTTTCTCTTGAGCCCAGCAAATTTTCAGAATATTAAGTAAGCGTTTCATAACTGCTCGGCTAAAGTGATCGCAACTGTACAATCTGAATGTGTAAATCAAGCACTCTAATACATCTAGTCAGTTCGGTAATGAACCCTTTCACCCCGAGGACGTCTATTAGCCAATTTCATTAGTCTGAGACCTTTCGAACTGGGGGGGGGGGCAGATGTAGCCCTTAATAACCCCTTCACTACCACAGCTCCTTCCAATGCTAAATAAAATCGTTTGGTGGCTGCCAGAATATGACGAATAATTTTATTAAAAAAAAAAAAAAGTTTGGCTTTCTAGCAACTAATTTTAATATTACTGCATCATACAAAACAGCTACTCTACTCATACATTAAAATATAATAATAATAATAATAATAATAATAATAATAATAATAATGGTAATAATAATAATAATAATAATAATAATAATAATAATAATTTAAAAGGCAGTGCTAATTACATATGGCAAAATTCTTCATACGGCTCCATATGAGAGAGAGAGAGAGAGAGAGAGAGAGAGAGAGAGAGAACTACGATCAGTTATTAGCATTTATGCAGATAGAAACTTCCCATTTCTGTAAATTCGGTTGGTTATGGGGACAATCAATGCAAAAATATAAATTTTACTTTTCAATTTCGGCAAAACACAAAAAAGTACCCTATAATCTGCATGAAGAGCATACACCACGGACACATGTACCCATTAACTGGACATGTACAAGCTGGCATCATCATCAACATCATCATCAAGGCCTATCTCCTTCCTGAGAAATGGGGAGAGGCAGAATCCCCCAAAAACACAGGGGGGGGGGGTTGATGGGAGAACACTCAACAGTTTCTCCTTAAGCACAGGCCACAGCCATTCACACATCATGCACGCCACGAAAGCCAGGAAGATAACAATATCTATTTTCGGTAATGTTCAAAATACAGTACACTTATACGCTGCTAAACGCCTTCCTAAATCCAAAAATATCGGTTATCCATAATTTATAACACTTACAAATTACTATGCAAGATCAACTACCAAGTGATAAAAATGATGACACCACAGCAGTCATGTCAATAAAACACAAAATACCGTACGGTGCTAATAACTTCTCTACATCATATCCATGCATGTATCAGCTGTCCATACCTGGTACACTAACAACTTACATAAAATAAATCATCAAATGAAAAAAATTACGGTACTGGACGAGGTACAACTAAGTAATCAGTACAAACACCATAGCCATGGTCCACGATACAGCCCTACGAGATTTTTCAGTGAGGCTCAAAATACGACTTCTCTTACACACTCCAAATGATCTTCCAACATGATATCCAAGCACAGAGGCCTACCAGTATACGATGTCCATAACTGAAAACACACAAATAACCAAGCAAAAAACACGTACCGCATCATCTGACAAGAAAAATGTGGTAGTCTACTGAACAACTTACAACTATCACTCAGTAATTAAAAACACTACATAGCCTAACCCAAAAAAAAAAAAAAAAAAAAAAAAAAAAAAAAAAAGGGGGGGGAGCAATTTCAACAAAGCTCAAAATAACCTACAACTTCTGCTACACGCAACTAACGACCCTTCCCTCGCTAAATCCAAGCACATTTCCGCCGGCCCACAACTCAACCCTATTAGTATCCCGTTGCTGCACTCGCGAATCAGAAAATGGCCCAACTTTTAAGGTTAGGGCATTGTTTTCCGATAATAATTATGCTATTTCGCTGTTCGAGGACCCAAGTTACCCATGATTTCCCCAAGACACGAGAAGGAAACTTTATATAGGCTATTCAAGATGCATTAAAGGAGAGGATGATGAAGTTTTTTTTTTTTTCTGGATCTCTCGATCATGAATTGATAAATACTGATAAATAATGATACCAGTATGCATGAACTGACGATGATTAACAAATTACCGGCTACGTAGATAATAATGCCAAGCACACTCACACAGCGCATTCTTGACCAACGCCTATACCATACGACTCTGACCACCAACAATATTTAATCAACTCTTCTTTGACCCATGACCTACATATCCACAAAATTTCAATGAAATCCATCAATAACGTTTTGAGATACCTTGTGGGCAAACAAGGGGGAATACATCACCTCCAACTTCGTTGGCGGTGACAATAATAATAATAATAATAATAATAAATAATCATCCTTTTTCTATTAATAAACTGATTTGTTTAAATCCAGATTTAAGCATATGAAAGCACAAAAGAAAAACTCACCGACTGACCTGTGAAATGGACCATATTTTATTCCTTCATCAATCAAACCTTCCAAATTCTTGGCTCCACTCCACAACCATACCATTAGGTCTTCCACACAGCTTCATCTGATCAAGTACCTCTCGTAACGTTTATGAGGAAACCGTTTCGTCGACTGACAAAGTTAAAACGAGGTTGTAACGCTTGCTATGTGTATTATCACTGAGCAACTTCACTCTGATCAGGGGAGTGTAACGCTAGCTTTATATACCTTTAAGTATCTCTACGCAATTTCACTCAGTTGGGGGGGGGGAGGTTGTAATGCTTGCCATGTGTATGTTCAATAGCTCTAAGCAATTCACTCAGTTCAGCAAGGAGGGGGGTGTAAATTTGTCATGTGTATCTACATGTATCTAAGCAAATTCACTCAGCTGAGGGGGGATGTATCCTTGTCATGTGATCTATTATCTCTAAGCAATATCAGTCAGCTCACGGGGGAATGTATCCTTGTCATGTGTATCTATAAGTAGCCTACCTCTAAGCAATTTCATTCACTTCATGGGAGATGTATCCCTGTCATATAAGTACCTCTATGCAATTTCAGCTAATGGGGGATGTATCCTTGTCATGTGTATCTATAAGTATCTCTAAGCAATTCCATTCAGCTCAGGAAACTATTATATCAAAATGGATCTCATTATCTCCCCCTTAATACGCTGGGATTCCACCAAACATTATCAAAATCACCAGTTCGGTAGCTTAGTACGACCACTCTCTCCCACGTCGGAATATTTACAGTTACTATACTGGGTTCAGTTATTAACCTATAACTTTTCCTAGCTGTCTCTCTTGTCAGTCATTGCACAAAATTTACACAGATTTATATAAAAAATGGCATCACACACACACACACACACAGGGGCGTACCTAGAGATTTGGGGGCCCGGGGAGCTAGATTCTTTGTGGGGCCCCCCTCCTGGATGGGGGGGCCACGCAAAGAACCCAGCCCCCCTAATTCTCAAAACTTATCTAATATCTCAGCCGGGATTGTCGGGATGGTAAATACATATATTTTTAAATATCAATAAAAAAGCTTAAAAATTTTTAAGGCTTTTGGGGGCCCCCCTCAATTGGGGGCCCGGGGGGCAGTTCAAACAGCCCCCCCGCCCCCTTCAGGTACGCCACACACACACACACACACACACACACACACATATGACTTCCACCCAACCCCGACCACAAGGATGATCTTACGTCGGCAGTCAAGGATAAGAATTGGTCACACACACACACACACACACACACACACACACACACACACACTCATCATCATCATCATCAGATCAACACGGGCACGAAAAAATATGCAACGTTCCACTTATAAGATCTAAACGGGCAAGAAACCAAACCAGCAACAAAAATCAAACAGCTTCCACTTACCTCAACCATCAAGACGTTCTTATTGACGTCGGCCGTCCAGAACAAGAGTACGTTCCCGTGGTCATCGAGACTGGCCTCCTGCTGCCAGCCGTACGTCGTCATCCTCCGGCACCACAGCAAACCCGCCACCACCACCACTTCCCACAGCTGCATCTTCCTGCCACCCCGCCTCCACTTTACCTCATGAAGTTTAGTTTAGTTAGCCACCCACCGTTTACTGTTTCATTTCTCATGGGCTTTTTTTGGTTGTTTATTTAAGACTGGTTGGTGTGTTTAGTTAGAGAGGTCGTTCATATTTCAAAGACAAAGTCTTAAAAAACTGTACAGAGGAGCTTGCTAATAGAGGGGTCTAAAGAAAAGACAAAAAATATTAAATATGAGGTGCAACGATGATATTAGTAGGTTTGATTTTGGGATTTTACGCATTCGTGAAATACAGATGCTAACTAGGCAAAAAATTGGGTTCCATTCTCATTATAATTATGCTGATTATTTATGATGATTCAGAACAGCTGGTTGCAAAACGAAAACATCAAAGTGTTCCACACATCACAAGCGCTGTCACATGCAAGTTCACAGTATCTACTCGCACTCCGCTTCATTCGATTATGTTTTCGTATATACAGTATGCAAGTTTATTTCGTACTCAGCACTCACAGTTCCACTTTTCAAAAAATCATATAAAGCAGCCGAGGTCGTCGAGAACAAACTGCATTTTTTCCCCCAGCTTGGGAGGTTCCAAAGTATCTCTTCCTTAACACATTTATTTGTTTTTAACACGTTATTATTCCCCTGTATGTTATTTAAGGGACCTATTGATACTGTAAAGTGCATAAATAACATACCATACATGAGAATACAAAGGTGTAATACGCAAAAACAAATCGCTGAGGGAGAGGTGCTAGGAAGCCTCCCGAAGCTGGCGAGAACACGACCCTTTGTTTATGCTGGAAGCGTTCACATGGGGACAAAAATCTCATTAATATATATCAGACATGATGATGCACGTCACGAATCTCATCAACATCAGAAATCGTTGGCAAGTGTTCAAATGTAACACATAAATGGCCTCTTTTTGCCAGAAGTTTTCGTTCGTGTAGCCAAATGAAACAAATCCACCCCGTCGAAATGCTACAACAACGTGGAAAAAATAGCAGCAACAACGAATGCGAAGAGAAACTCGGTACCTCGCCTCCCCCCCCCACCAAAAAAAAAAAAAACATTCCATTCTGGCCACGTTGCGAGCTAATTATGACAGGTCAGAAAAATATATAATAACCCCATCTCTCTTCGAAATAAGTCACGGGATGAAATGTAAAAGCAAAATGGAGAGGGGGGGTGGGAGGGAATGCTGAAAACGTTTAAAGAGGGCAGCCCGAGCACTTTGAAGAGCGTGGAGGCAACTGATGAGAAGATGAATAAATGCTTGTAATCTCATGGCCGAGTATGTTTGCCTCATCATGTATTAAGTGGAAGAGAGAGAGAGAGAGAGAGAGAGAGAGAGAGAGAGAGAGAGAGAGAGACAGACAGACAGACAGACAGACAGACAGACAGACAGACAGACCGCTGAGGAGAGCGAACAAATTTTTGGATGTGTGTGTGTGTGTGTGAAAGCTTATGTACACATGCATGTACGTGAAGGATTAGAACAGACACTTATGCATGTGTGTGTGTGTGTGTGTGTGTGTGTGTGTGTGTGTGTGTGTGTGTGAAGTAATAAGCTTATGTAAGTACACAAGTATGTATGTGAGAAATTACAAGTAGGACTGAGACACGTATTTGTGCATGAGGGTGTGTGCAGTAAAATGTTTTTGGACGTACGTGTGTGTGTGTGTGTGTGTGTGTGTGTGTAAGAAGTCAAAGTATAGAAGCCACAGATTCCTAAAAGCACGCATCCCTAAGGCCATCCCTCGATTTTTCCAAACAATTCTAGCCTGAAAACCTAACGTTCTCAAGCATATACTTTGTTTACCTTAACATGGCAGCTTATTTCTCGTTCCTCGATGGTAGAATATGACAATAATATGGCTCTACATCCCTTCCATAGCACTTCTTCGTGGCTAGCACGGTACTGCACTGCTAATGTATTGCTACATCTCAGTATTCAAAATGGACAGACGGACAAATTAGACCAAGTTAAAGTGAAATGCGTATACCTTACCCCACTACGCTGAACTCACTAAAGCGACGATTTTTCGCTGTATTTCGACCATCCTTAAGACGATTTTTATTTTTATTCTGGCCATCCTTACACGATGTTATTTGAGAAGTCTAGTAATAACAGGCGAAGGGTTGGAGCAAGTCCCGTTAACTCCTGTCTTCTGTATTTTAATATTGCTACAGAAGGCCGATTTTTCTCAGCACTTTAAAATGAACTTCTCGTAGAGAAAGGGTTTAAACAGCTAACTTTTGTTCTCAACCGGAAAACATTATAACTAAGAGAGGCTATTGTAGTTTAATCCCTTCAGTCCACTGATGCGTTTTACTGACTACCGTATTGTTTCTTCTAGACGATTTTGTTCAAGTTACGAAAGAACTCACCTGTTATAAAGATTAATAATGCTAAATCGAACCCATTCAGCTCAACAAGTCTCGTGAGCAGAATAAAACAGTCTGGAGACAGCAAGAATAGAAGTATACATCATCGGATTGAAGGAGTGAATGCTTATGCAACGTGAAACAATTTTTATCTTCACTCTAACCTAAATTAACCTAATTAAACTGACTAAATACGCTAAGCTAATCTAACGCTACACCGCTTGTTATCCAGCATAACAAGGCTAATGTAATTCTCTCTAATACTCTTCCTGACAATGGATAGACTGAACTCCGAAATTTACTTTAGCTGCCTACGGGGGATATTACTATATCCCTTTTACACTAACTTGCGTCTACAACTGTCATCTGTCATCTTGAATGTAGAGTTGTAACAAGAAATTACCACTAGAGCACTACAGCAGTCACAAGGTGATACGGAAAGGATGTAAAGCCATAGTAGCCTACTGTCTTATTCTGAAGCTACATGAAATAAGTAGCAAAAGGACAAATATCTGGGCAAAGTTAAGATAAAACTAGCCTACACCAGATAAAAGGTTTAATATGATCTACTGTTACCTAAGTATCTGACACTAATCTAAAACAAACTTGGTGACTGCCTAAGATATAATAATACTCGTTAACATCAACTGAGCTTTCTCTTGCGCCATCCACAGTCTCTTAATTGTAGATTACTTTATCCCTCTATACCAGACAGCCGGAATGAAGAGAAACAGGCCTTGTCTCATCGGCATTTTTAGTGCACGATCTTGATACAGACAAACACGATGCTAAACTTGCAACAGTGCTTTTTGGATATGCCTTTACTGTCACCTCGCATTGTTTATCTAGCGGTTCTTACCCTTCTTAGGGTCGTGTAACTACAGTAGCTGGTCAATTCCATCCCCCCACCTCCTTCTTTCCACATGATTCTGAATTTTCATTTAATAACCGCATACTTATTCCATAATATAAATATATAAAACTACTATTCCGTACCAATATTAAAAGGTAAAATTCTATAAACAATGGTCACAACCACGACACCCCGTGATTATCAACACTACCATATGACTGTGAAAAAACGAATCAACTGGCTTTTTTTGTAAACTGCATAATTACAACTACTGTTTGGTTCAAACAAGTACACATACCTCATTCGAATAAAGATGGGCCTGAATGTAAGAGGCACAAAATGTCAGATGCGAACGTAGCTTAAGACTGACGCTTGAAGTCATTGCAGTTCGGAAATTTCAGGAAACAGACACAAAGTGAAGGTTCAGTTGACTGAGCAAGAACAAAACCTGATCACTAAGCAACTTTTTGATGTTCAAACTCTGAAAAGCTTGGATGTGGTAACTATCGGGATCAGACTTCTTGGGACACAACTGCACGCATCCACCGCCCTTTCAGTCTCCCGACTGACGATGTTATGGGCCGAACACGATGTCAAAAATGAAAAGATGCCAGCTATTTAATTTTCATTCTTTTTTTTTTTTCCAACCTTGATATTTTCCTTTTTTCTTTCTTTCCTCATGAAATGCTGTGAAATAATTTACAACAAACAGTGATTGATTATACGAAATTAGTGATGTCAATTTTATAGAAAAAGATACATAAAAAGAACTGAAGGTGCATTTTTGCGATTCTAAATTTAATTTATAAGAGCAAAAAAGCACACTTCCTGCCATTCCGTATTGTTTACATGACGTGGTACGTTGCTGTGCTGTCTGCTTTCACCCTTCACTACTGTGACGTTTTGGCATTATCTTCTTGGTATGCCCAGATCATTTTATTCTGATCATGTGACATGTTGAAAACTGCAAGAATTATATTTTGTCTTCATTAATCACATACCTACTCGAGTGTTCCCCCAATCTAAATTTAATTGCCCAGTAGTAGCTGAAACGTAGTAAGAATTACATCCTCGGACCGAAAGGCTAATCTTTAGACTTCATCATCAACCATCCTCCTCCTCCCCTAATGTAACTTTGGCACCACCGCGAATGTAGCCTAACATACCTTGTCGTCTTACAAAATAAAGATTCAGAATTCTAGATTAGATTATTTTGATGTTGAAGACTGATAAGGGACTGCAAGTTAGCATTTTCTAATTTGCATTCTGCTTTGCTAATTAACCAGAAACAAATGTTAATTCTAAACTAACAGACATTAATAAGTCTGCGTTTACAGTATTCGTCACTTCTGCTGAAAAGTTCCGGTATTTTGCAATTATATGGCAAGCAAACATGCCAGGAACTGCAATGTTGGAGGTAAGTCTACAGGAAAATAGAAACTTACTTGCCTAACGGTAAAAATCGTTTTGCACTTACCCGTGGATGCAAAATGCTGTAGCCTACTATACTTGGAGGTTTGTTTTCTCTATAACATTCACTTCATCACTTATTCCTGCTCAGAACTGATAACTGAGAATCATATTGTGTTCATGAGCTAATTTAATGACAGTCTTTGAAGACAGAATTGAATACGGCTGAACACACACATTAATGAAAGTTATTATGGCAGCCGAATGAAAGTCTATTTAAATGAATATACATATCTCATGAACTGGAATAGGAAAGTGTTATTTGCATATTAAATAGGTAAGGAAAAGGCACGAAGGCGCCTCCTAAGCTCACGGGAGTAGGTTGCGAATGCTTACTCCTTTGCATTACTTGACAAAATAACTCGTGAAAATGCGCGTTATGAAAGGAGGATAGTTGCTACATACTCCCGCTATTATATATATATATATATATATATATATATATATATATATATATATATATATACTCATGGTAGGCTTCTGCTGCTGAGGCACACAAACATTCGTGATGCTCTTTTCATTAACCATTTCTGCTGGATATTTAGCTTATCAGGGTAATTTTCCTTGTTTTACGTCGTAAATATTAAAACAAAAATGTTAGTCACCTTAGAACAACATCCTTTCATTGAGCACAGGTCTGGTAGCGTTTAATCCCACACCATACATCAATTAGCTATAGCCTATTTAGGTGTGGAACTACTTCAGTGTGTATCTGTGACTTACTTATCGCTTTACTTATTCACAAGCTTCGCGTACTTGGCCAAAATGGTCAAATTTTATAGGACACTAGAAATAATGTCTCGTCAGTCTGGCAACTTTCTACAATGGCCGCCATGCTAAATAAGTTGTCAAATGTTTTTTTTTTTTTTTTTCCTTTTTTGTGCCCCGTTAAAATTAATGTTTGCTATGCTCTTTATGCTTAAGGTAATATTTATTGTTTACTGCATATAACAACATTGGTTTAGACGCTGAACATTTGGCAGTATTGTGGCATAAAGGAAACTAATTTTTTCCTTCATTCTCGTAATATTGGCTCAACTCATGCCATTCAGCTTCGTACAGTAGTATTTCTGTTATAACGTAAACTACGTTAAAGCCCATTCATTGTTCTTTAAACCCATTCGTACGTGTCCATTTAATTACTGTCTCTGCAGCTGCTACACACCGCAACAAACGTCCAACGTTGTACGTGATGTTCTCGATTTTATTATTTTTCTTTTTTAGCACTGAGAAATATTTTACATATTACTCCTCATTATTCTCTCGTGTTGTTATATATATATATATATATATATATATATATATATATATATATATATATATATATATGGAGATTGTATAAATATGAAAGATGTTAAATACAGAAATAACCTTCCAAAATACGGCCCTGGGGAGGGTTATTCGAACATATTTACGATCCCGTCCCTGTCGTAACTGTGATTTGTCTTTCCAGAAGGAACTGGAGACATGCAAAGTTTCTACGGTTTTCTTTCTTTCAGTCTTTATCCTTCCATCCAAAACTGAAAAGAGCTATGACAGCTTCCTCTCGTAACCAGGAATTGTTTTTGACGAAAGAACGAGCAACAGGATAGGAATGTATCGTTGCCACCCTGCAAAAACTAATCTGAGACGCCAGGTTATTATACTTAGGAGAGCACACGAGGAGTGCAGGGATTGATGAAGGCTATCTTAACTCCCCTAAAGGTCGGAACGCGAGGTGTCGGAGCGAACGCAAAGACAAACCCCCACAGAATGTCAGATATCTTTCATCATGTATCTTTGCCAAGAATCTTATGGTGTCTGAATTCAGTATATTAAGTTTTCAGTCCTAAGAGTAGAAGTCGGTACATCTTTATCTTTTTTAAACTTTGAGTGGTAAATGTGCAGAATTTTTCAAACATCTTTAAGTCTACGTTCTAAATCAATACCTAGAGGAAATTATCTGAGAGAGAGAGAGAGAGAGAGAGAGAGAGAGAGAGAGAGAGAGAGAGGGAGGGAGGGAGGGAGGGAGGGAGGAAGAGAGAATGTTATCATACAACAGAGCCATCTTGAAATTAATCGTTATTTTATGATACCCCATCAGGGTTTATATCCGAGGAAGACTTTTTTTATGCTCATATAACGCCACTCAGGGACTAGCGACTGGTCACCTCGCATAATTAGCCTAGCCCTGAACCCCTACACTCCTTGTGGGACAATAAAAGACTGGATGATAGATAAAGCTTTAAAAATACTGTAACACTTTTGGGACGTTATTTTTTTGGTTATTTTTGACAATTCTGACCAACAAAATGCACAAAAATAAACAAAACGCGACAGGGGATTTGTAATAGCGCTCTTGAAAAACGTTCCCCCATTTTCATCAATTTATTTTACATTTATTTATTTTTTCTTTATGTATTTAATTTGTATTTCACGTTAATAAAAGCTACACACCAGAAACATTGAACAAGTGTATATTTTTTCCATTAACATTCGCTTTACTGTTTTTATTTTTTCTTTTAATGCGGAAAAACCAAGCGTAACAGTAGTGTTTTACGAATCGGACGTAAACTGGCGATAAGGAAAAACGTATTAGGAACCTTTTTGTATATTTTCGCATATTTCCCCATTAAATTTCTCTTTAACATGGAAAAGCTAATTTGTCGTTATGAATTTTGACTTTTTTTTTTTTTTTTTTTACAATTTTCATGATTTTTCAGTTTCATTTTGCTCTAACGCCAAATATATAGAGGTAACAGGAGTGCTCTATAATTGGCAGGATAGATGGCCACTTTGAGAGGCTTGTCACGTCGTCCATCACTTAATCTACACGCATTATCACGGCAATATATGCAAAATGGGATGGGGGCAGGTGGTGGGAAGGGTATGATGGGGAGGGGGAGAGGAATGAGGTGGGAGGAATGGGAGAGGGAGGATTGTGTAGGGGTGGGGGAAAGAAGGGAGGAGGATTGTGGAAGGGAGGGATGGGGAGGATTGTGGAAGGGAGGGTTGGGAAGGATTATGTAGAGGAGGGTGGGGGGGTGAGAGAGGGAAGATTTTCGGACAGAAGATGGGGGAGGGAGAGAGGAAGGGGATATACGTGGGAGTGACGAGTGATAAAGGAAGGGAGTGAGGGACGAGGGAGTGACTTGGGATGGGTGGATGGATAAGGGGGGAAGTAAATGGGAAGGGTAGGATGGTAGGGAGATGAGAGAATTGTGGGGAAAAGATAGATGGATAGGGGATGGGATGGGTAATACGTGGGGGTGATAGAGAGAGAGAGGGGGTGAGAGATGACAGGGAAGGAGGAGGGAGGTGCGAGAGAGGAAGGGATAAAGGAAAGCAGTGCAAGAGGATGAAGGAGTTCCGAGGGAGGCAAAGAAAGTGGTAAAGGAACTCGGAGAAGGATAAAAGGATGTAAAGCTTTGTCAGAGGGAGGGAGAGGGGTGGGGGCAGGAATGGAGAGACGGAATAGGGGATAAAGGAGAGAAGAGGGATGAAAGTAGGGAAAGAGGGAAGAGAGAGGGAGAGTCAGGGATGAGGGAAGGAGGAAGAACAGGGAAGGAAAGCTAGAAATGAGAAAACAGGGAGATGCAGCAAGGATGGAGAAAGGGAATGAGGGAATAAGGAAAGGAGAAATGGACAGAAGCAGTAAAGGAGAGTTGAATATTTCTGAAAGAGGAGATAAAGGACAATAAAGGAGGTAGGTAAGAAAGTAGGGAAGCAAAGTATGGGGAAGACCGAAGGAAGTAGGAAAAAAAGGAGGGAGATATGAAGCAAGGGATGAAAAAAAAAAAAAAAAAAAAAAAAGGAAAGGCATAGGGAGGAACAAGTGCACCCGCCACCCAAACACTACCCATTTGCACTTAACACTTGCCACAGCTAACTCTCAGCGTTAACACTGCCGCGGGACAATGTGAGCGTTGTGGATAAAGCCCGGGCTGATGCAAAACACATCGTAAACATTAAGCTTTTCTACTGTTTACCTAAACACTTGTGCATTCTCAGAGGTGTCTTAGTTTTCTTTTCCTCTTTTTACTTTTGGCTACATCATAAAATTTCTGACTTCCTAAATGATTGGCTTTGTTACTCTAGTTGTATTTATAATCCTTAGCCGCCTCACTTTCAGAGTCAATATATCGTCAAAGAAGGCACTGATGCTTTCTTTTTATATGTGCAAAACAAGCATTTGCAATTCCTTCTGTCTTCTCGTCAAGCACTCACATTCAGCACAGTGTTCAAAGTCGACACGGAACCCGGTGCATAAAAGCAGGGTTGCGCAAGTGCATGTCATGGTAATTTAACGTGGCACTTATATTGTTGGAAATATTTCACGCAAATTATTCACTTTATTTCCCCTAATTGTCAAGAATAGATCAAGCTTACTTTTCACAATCGATGATTTATAACTCAATTACTCATGCACATAAACTTCAGCATTGATATATCCAGCAGGTAATACTCCACAAAAATACTGTCTTCTTATCCTCCTTTTATCAAATATCGTACGCATATGTTATCTTTCCTGTTTAAAATTTATAAGTTTTGATCTAAGGACAGAGAATGGGAAAAGTCGGCCAACCTATCATCCCTTGTAGCTAACGTAGTGGCAGCAAGATACAGTGGTCATTGAATCACCATATGTGCTATAGTTCTTTCATCTAAACTTGGTCCAGATTTTCACCCTTTTGTAGCTTATTTCCCCTAGCTCAGCGGGAGAATAAGACAACAGCATTTCTTCCTGGCCAACGCTGCTCTCTTGTGTTAACCTTTTTACTCAGTACTCAAGATGGAGTGATATCAATTCTGGGCTAAGTTTAAGTGAAGAGAGTACAGTGTTAGCTCACCTTTAAGGTCACAAGTCAAGCTACCGTCGAAGAGGTTCAAGGGCACTGGGATGCGAGTCACGAAATAACTTGTCGGATTTTCTCTTACGCAGGTTAAATGCATGTCTGAGAGGAAGAACAAGGAACATGGGAACTCTCCTCGCTGTTGTTCTCGTTATTTCTAGTTATAAATCATACTTACGACAGGGAACTAATCGTACCACCCGTTGATCTCTTGAGGTTTTCCCGTGGCGAGTAAAATCGTCTTGCGTTAACCAGAGCAAAGTAGATGAGTCATGAGGCGTGAATTTAGGGTTACCGGTATGAAATCAACCTCCTGGATCAAAGAATAAGTAAAAACAACAACAACAAAAAAGTAGTAGATTAATTCGGGGCCACGATCCAAAACATGAGGCGTTGCTAAAGTCTACAGGAGTAAAATTCTTTGCTTCCGAAGAAACTCAATGTGTGACTGTCTGAATGAGCCGCTTCAAGAGATGGTCCTGCACTTAAAAAGGTTAGCTTCAGACTTGGTGCCCAGAGTATAAAATCACTTGCTTTTAGCGTTTTTACCATCCAGCAATTTCCGCATCCTAACACCTGGTAATACATTCGAGTCCATAAAAAAAAAAAAAAAAAAAAAAATCTACCGTATTTGTAGGCTTTCAGACAAAAATTTCGTTTGTAAAATCACTGAGTATACAGTATATCTACAGTACGATATGATGGTAAACCCTTCAGTACGAGAACGTCTTTTCGCATTTAATTGTTGCTACGACCACACGATTTTCTGTAGTTTCGTAAGGACCTGCCGTAGTGAGGGGGTTAATGAAGAATGACCAGCCCACTCAACATCACTCCGAAACAGGACAAAATCGTCCGATGGTAACAAGAATAAAATAAATAAAACAATCATGGTAGGTTGGGTGTAGTCATGGTAGGCTGGGTGTAGTCATTGTAGGCTGGGTGTAATGATGGTAGGTTGGGTGTAGTCATGGCAGGCTGGGTGTAGTCATGGTAGGCTGGGTGTAATCATGGTAGGCTGGATGTTAGCATTACAAACTACACTTATAGAGTCTGGCATGCAGGGTGAAGCGAGCCAAGGTAATTTGCATAGAACAAGTAATTATCAAAGTATACTAAGAGAAATTAGTAGATGCTAATGAACAGTAAACTCTCTAATTACCTTCATTTACAGTGATTATCAGGTATACTAAGCTAGGAATTAGGCAGATACTAATATAAACTCTCTAACTATAGCCACTACTGTGCTATCAAAGGTTTGCAAATACTTATCTTTAATTCCAAGTTAATTACGGTACAGCATATCTCGTACCGGTGTCATTAAGGCTTTTACGATAATTATTGGATTAATTAGGGTGTATTAGAGTCTGGATCGATATCATTACACCTCTTATTGAAATTGGTTTTAATTAAGCGTATACTCTTAATCACCAGGCGTATACAAACCCACCGCTACAGTACTTACTCATATACTTACGCACTCATTAGGCCGTAAGTACTGAAATTAATAATACTTAAGCCGAGATTTAACCCTTTCACCTCAAGGACCCATATTCTAGGCGGGTAAGGAAGCACCCTAACACCTCTTCCTTAGCGATTTAACTTTTGGATATGGCAGCACAGAAAGAAAATAAATAGCCTGGGAAAAGGTGTCAGGCAGCTTCCTCAACCGACGAGAATACGAACCAAGGACGTTCTTAAGTACACAGAAATCCTACTGAGATGGAGTATGTTTCCTTGTATGATTTTTTTTTTTTTTTTTTTTTTTTTTTTTTGTGAGCGAACTATCTCAGAAATGCTTAGTCCGATTTAGATCAAACTTGGCACATACTTTGCGTGTGGGTCAAGGAAGAAGTGATTCGATTCTGGTGCGGATTAAGAAAAGGTCAAAGTCAGGGGGCAAGGTCATAGGTCGGCCGCGGCTCAGTTGTTGCCATAGTTCTTTTTATTTATGTATTTATTTATTTGTTAGTATTATTATTATTATTATTATTATTATTATTATTATTATTATTATTGTTATCATTATTATTATTATTATTATTGTTATTCGTAGTGGTAGAAGTAGTAGTAGCAGTAGCAGTAGTTTAGTTTGCATTCCATTCAGGCAGATCCCTTGAAGTGGTGAGGTTAATGAAGGCTATATCTAATCCTCTCAGGTCTTAATGGCTCCCCTGAGCTGAATAAAATCGTCTGGAGAAAGCATTAGCAACGGAAAAAAAAAAATGTATAGGCTATATATGCTCTTCTCGTTGCCTTAGCTGGTTTGGTGACGCCTCTGCCCTGGCGATTTATTTACCCTGGGGAGGTTGAGGTGAGGTGAATGGAACGTCTTATTTATCTAGGTGTTTATCTGTCTGTCTATATATCTGTCTGTCTATCTATCTTTTTGTCTATCTATCCTTCTATCCATCTATCCAATAACCTCTCTCTCTATCTATCTATTTACCTATCTATCTATGTGAGGTATTTTGAGCAGGGTATGAGGCTTCGTAGTATATCAGAACCGCATCTCTTCCTTACTGTAGAAATAAATTTAGCATACAACGCCTTAACATAGTCACGTTATTTACATCGTTATAATATTGACATACTTTGTTTCAGTAGCCCACAAGACCATGCAGAGGGTGTCACGTGTTGGATAAGTAGCTATGGAAAGGGTGCTACGAATTTTCTGGTGCTACTTATTAAGCGATCCTCAGCTTTAAGGAATTTCGCAACACCCCTTCCTTACCGACTTACTCTGCACATTTTACCTAAGTTCCCTGAAAAAAGCAGAAGAAAATGCTGGGCTGTGATACGCAAAATGAATCGAAAAGAAAACGGAGCTTCGAAGCCTCTCATAACCGAAAGAAGCGCCGGAGGGGTGGAAGGGGCAGGAAGGGGGGGGTCCTGTTCGGCGCGGATGGAGGACTTTCGGCCCCGCAAGGCAAACTCGGCAAGTTGCGCTCATACCGTGCCGAAGTTGCCTGTTATACGTCATAGTAATTCAGCGGCAGACTTTAATTACTTTGACCAGATCATTACCGGGGGGGGGGAGGAGAAAGGTGAAGGGGGTGATGCAGAGAGAGAGAGAGAGAGAGAGAATGGGGGAGAAGGGGAGGTAGGTTGATAAAGAGGGAGAACGAGTGATGGAGAGAAAGAGAAGGAGAACTAAGATGGAGAGACTATGGGAGAGAAGGAAGATGATGCAGAGAGGGAGAGGGGAAGGAGGGAAAGAAAATGGGAGAGGGGTGGGGCAGGTTGATGGAGAGAAGGAGGAAAGTCATTGAGGGAAGGAGGAGGATGGAGAGAGGGAGAGAACAGGAAAGGATAAGCTGTTGGAATGAGGGAAGTAAATGATGGATGGAGGGAGGGAAGATTACGATGGAGAGGAGGTGGAAGGGAAGGAGAAGATAATGGAGAGAGGAAGAGACTGGGTGAGAGAGATAGGCTAAGAGATGGAGAAGGGTGATGGAGAGAGGCATGAAGGAGGAAGACTAGGACGGAAAAGGAGGATGATGGCGGAGGGAGGAGGAGATGGGAAGAGGGATAGATTGATGGAGAGAAGGAAGAGGAAAATGGAGAAGAATGAGGAAGGGATAATTAGATGGAAGAAGTGGGAGACAATGAGGAAGATGGTGGAGAAAGGGAGGAAATGGTTGGGGGTTACGTTGATACAGTGAGGGGAAGATGGTGAGGGAAAAAGATGATGGAGGTGGAGAGAAGGAGGATGATGGAGGGAGGGAGAAACAGGGAGAGCATGAAAGATAGGAGGAGGAGGAACAGGAGAAGAAGATGAACACGAAGAACAAGAATGAAAGAAAGAAGACGACGAAGACAATGACTACGATGATGACAACGACGATGACGATGACGAAGACGACAACGACGATGACGATGACGAAGACGACAACGACGACGGCGACGTCGACTACTAAGATGAAGATGACGATGCTGCTGCTGCTGATGATGATGATGATGAAGAAGAAGAAGATGATGATGACGATGAAGAAGAAGAAGATGATGATGATGCAGAAGAAGAAGAAAGAAGAAGAAGAAAGCGAATGATACTAACAAGAAGACCCTGAGATGAGGAAGTAGTGGGAACCTAGATAGGGAGGCAAGGTGGAGGAAAATGATGGAGAGAACGTGAAGAGAGTTGGAGGGAACGTGAAGAGGAAACCGTGGAGAACCGGACGGGGAGGAACCAGAGAACGTAAGGACACTAAAGGTTAATAAAAGAACGTGAAGAAGGAAATAAAGCACTTAAGGTAAAAAAAAAAAAAAGGAACGTGAAGAAGGAAGCTCTAGAACGTAAGGTCAACAAAGGAACATGAATAAGAACAACAGAAAAAATAAGGACAGTAAAAGAACGTGAAGAAGAAAACCAGAGAACGTAAGGGCACCAGGGAACGGAAGGATAATTATGAACGTAAAGAAGGAAAGTAAACAACGTAAAGGTTAATCAAGGAACGTGAAGAACAGAACCAGAGAAAGGAGGGAGGAAACTGGAGAACATAAGGACACAAGGGGAAGGAAGGACACAAAAATAACGTGAAGGTGGACACTAAAGAAACGTAAAAGAGGAAACTAGGGAACGTAAGGGCGCTGGAGAAGGTGGAGGATACAAGCGAAAGTAAAGAGGTAAATGATGGAGGGAACGTGGGGAGGAAACTGGAGGAGAACGCGAAAGGAATGGAGAAGATAGAAATTAGGAAGTTTAGGTGAGAACTTGAAGAGAAAGAAGCAGGGTGAAAGAAGAGGATGTGAGAGAAAGAAGGAAGAAGTAGGAGAATGTGAGAGAGAAGAGGAGGAAGAAAGAGGCTGAAAGAGGGAAGATGATGATGATGACGATAAGGAAAGAAGAGGGGAAATGAAGAAGAAAAAAGGAAAATAGAAAAGGAGGAAGGAGAAGTGTGAGAGAGGTAAAGAAGAGGAGGAGGAGGAGAGAAAGAAGGAGGAGGGCGAAGAGGATGGAAAATGAAGGAGATGGGAACAGGTGCGAAGGAAAACAGTGGCATAAAAAGGAAAATTAAACTAGAACTCTGTAACTGTCCTGGGGCCAGTCGCTAGTCTCCACCTACTGTTTCTTACAATGACCTTGACCCCATTGGGGAGATTTGGATTTTTTTCTATCAGAAATGGCCCATACCAGGACACATAACATGGGCCCTTCAGATTCCTCGCGCACTCTCCGGTTCTCCTGGAATCGTCGCGATACTCTGAGGCCGGAATAATAATAATAATAATAATAATAGCAAAAACAAGTCTCCACCGATGTAACAGGTGGAGACTAACTAAAAGCAAGAATGAAAGAAGATACGAAGGAGAAACAGGGGGAAGAGAAGAAAGAAACAAGGGGGTGACAGAGAATGATGCCTAACAACAAAGGATGAAATGGGGGCAGGAAAATAAAAAGAAAACAGATACAAAAGAGGAAAAGAAAATCAAGAGCAAGTACAAAAGAAGAAAGGAAGAAAAAAGTGGACAGAAAAGGAAGACAAAATCAAAACAAAAGAGGAAAAGCAGTGACAAAAGAGGGAATATAATGGATGGAAAGCAGGAACGAAAGAAAGTTGGAAGGAGACAGAACGGAAGAGGAAGAAAAAACAGAAGAATGAATTAGTTGGAGGCAAGAAAACAGGAAAACTATCACAGGAAAAAAATATGAAGGTAAGAAATGACGAAGAAAGGCAAAATGACAGAGAAATGAAAGGGATGGCAGGAAAGAAAAGATGGAAAGAGTAAAAATGAATAACAAAGATGGAGAGGTGAAAGTGAGAACAAAATAACAGAAAAGAGAAGACGGGAAATAGAAAGTGGAAGACGATGGAGAGAATGATAAGAAGAAAAGGGAGATGGAAGGGAGGAATAAAAGATGATTAGGAAGAAGAGTAAGACAGAGAAGCTGAAGAGGAAGACAGAAGAAAAGAAGATGAGAGTGAGGAATAAAATAGGAAAGACAATAAACAGGAAGATGGGAAAGAAAGATGAGATGACGTAAAATGACGACTTGGAAGATGAAGTAGGAAAAAAATTTAAAGTGGACAAAAAAAAAAAAAAAAAAGAAGAGGAAAACAGGAAAGGAAGACACTGGTAAAATAAGACGCAAGATGGAAGGCATAACAGAACAGACTTATAGGAGAGAAGAAAAGATGGAAAGGAAGGAGAGAAGAAAAGATGGGAAGCAAAGAAATAGGGAAAATGAAGGAAGTTAGAAAAGGAATATGGTAACTTTAGGTAATAATAACAAAACTAATAATAATAATACCGGTAATTATAAATTAATAATAATAATAATAATAAGAAGAAGAAGAAGAAGAAGAAGAAGGAGGAGGAGGAGGAGGAGGAGGAGGAGGAGGAGGAGGATGATGATGATGGAGGGAGGAGGAGGAAGATGATGGAGGGAGGAGTAGAAACGGTAGGGACGAGGAACGGAAGTAGGTAAAGATAAGAGGGAGATGCAGGAAAACAGAGAAGCTGGGAGAAGAGAGGGAGGTAAAGATGGCAGGGATGGGGAGGGAAGTACAGAAAGATGGATGAGGAGAGGGAAGGGTGAGAAGAAAGAATGAGGTAAGTAAAAAATAATGGGAGAGAGGAGGGATGGAGGTAAAGAAAAAAAAAAGAAAAGAAAATGACACGAAAGAGAGATGAAAGCAAAAAGACAAGAGGGAGAGGAGAGGGTAAAAACAGATGGAAACTATTTTGAAAATGGCAGGAAGGCAGGTAAAATGGGAGAGAAGTAAGTAAAGATAGCGAAGGAAGGAGGGTGAGAAGTACCAGTAAATACAGATGAGAGGGAGGGAGGAAAGTCGATGAGGACGGAGAGCAAAGGTAGAGGTGGAAGGATTGAAAGGGAACGTGCCACAACAAAGAGGATAAAGACGGGAGAAAGAAGGAAGAAAGTAAAAATGAGAGGAAAGTTGGCAAGGAAGGACTGGGAGGTAGAATGAAGGTGAAAATGGAAGGGAAGTGTAGGTAGAAAGGACGACAGGGTAAGAATATGTAAGAGAAGAAAAAGAAAGGGAAGAGAAAACACAGGAAAGGCAGAAATCGCAAAAGATTAAATGAAAAATAAATTAATAAAAACAGAAATGACGTAAATGAAAACCGAAGAAGAAAAGAGGGAACGAGAAAAGGGGCAAGGAGAAGGAAAGGGAATAAAAAAATGAAGAGAGAGAGAGAGAGAGAGATGAAAAGACAGATATAAGAAACTGACATCATCTAACCTCCTCAAGACGTCCCACCTAAGATGAACTACTCCACTACCATGACGTTTATCATTATTATTATTATTATTATTATTATTATTATTATTATTATTATCATCATCATCATCATCATCATCATCATTATTATTATTACTATCATTACTTATTATTATTATTATTATTATTATTATTAGGAAAGAATTCAATTTGTAGAGGTTTAGATACAACATTTATTAATATTTTCACTGCTATATATCCCTCCAAAAATTTAATATAATGGTCCGGTGATAGCCTGAATAATTTGAAATTAAATCGTCATTGGTCTGAAAGGGTTACATTTTTTTTCCCCCGACGGAACAAGGTTACTCCCATAACTTCAATATTAGGGAAAGTCGACAAGCCTTAGTTACTGAGGCAGGAACGAATCTCCTTAGTTACTAGCCAAATCAACCCTCCACTCAAAGCAAGAATCTAAAAGGAAAATCGTCGTCTCCGTGAAAAGAGGGGGGTTCAGTGGAGGTGGGTTTTAAAAATCTCAAGTCAGACGTTTTCTTTTCGCTAATGAGCTGAAGGAAATCGTCCGGTGGTGGCCAGAAGAAAATAAGATAATCCAACTGAGAACAAAAGAAAAATAATCACAGAGAGGATTTAGCAAAAATTAATAATAAGTAACATAAACGAAAACTGAAAATCAATGGTAAAAATTCATGAAATACTTGTTTCTGGACGATAAAAATGATGATCACAGCAAATATAAGAAGGAAATTGAGAAAAATGCTGTAAAGGGAAAGTGAGTAATAATAATATGATATAGTTATGAAATATGAGATGCTGATCATAGGGGCAATAATAATGAGATAATTTACCTGTAATTTTTAAAAGACGATTACAGCTACAAAGGTGTTATTTCAAATGATCAGAAATTTTATAAGACGGACGACAAAATAATAAATAAATAAATAAAACAGAAGAAGGCGTGAGATTACAAGAATAACTAAAAAAAAAAAAAAAAAACAGCTCATGCCTCCACCCACGCTAATAAATTGTATGATTTATTCCTGTTTTCTATTCCGGATCCACCTTAAAATCTAATCAACTCTTCCTTGACCCACCGCTCACCCATTCACCAAATTGTATTCAAATTCAATTATAAGTTTTTGAGACATCTTACAAAAACAGACACAGCCACGGGTAAACATAACGTCCGTCCAACTTGGCTGAGGAAAGCAAAAATAATGTTGTATTTTAAGTTTTGAAACACGAACAGAGTCAGTGATGGTTTAATTTTAAATATTCAAAAAAGAAAATTAAAGTAAAGGAGAAAAATAAAGTAAAATAATGGAAGATGGACGATCACACAGGCATAAAGAATCCTGTCATAATTTACGATTTGAAAGACGATCACAGGAGTAACGGTGTAATTTCCAATGGCGCCCGTTTCCGTTATCCGGGCATTTGGTTAATTAGGCAGCACGATACAGCCCTACGCTAATGATAACTGATTTACGAGTGTGTTATCGCTCCGTTACGTCGTTCTCTCTCATTCTCTCCCCTCGCTCACTTTCCTTCTCCTCCTCCTCCTTAATCTTCTTCGCTCACTTTCCTCCTCCTCGTTATTCTTATTCGGCCATTTTCCTTATCCTCGTCCTCCTTAGCACTCTCATTCTTTCACATTCCCTCACGTTCCTTCCCCTCATTCTCCTCCTTCTCTCACTTTCTTCTTCTTCTTCCTCCTCCCTCTCCTTATTCTCACTTTTTTCTCCGTGCCCACCTTCTCTCCTCCTTTTCCTCCTCCTTTGCATTTCCTTCCTTTCACTCACATTCTCCCCTCCTTCCTCCTTTTATCTCCCCTTTTATCTCTGTTCTGACTCCGTTTGTGCTTATTTTTCTGCGTCTGTCTCGTTTGCCTTCTTTCTTTCTTTCTTTCCTTCAGCGTGATTCTCTTTAACTTCTCCCTCCTTTCAAGTTTCTCTCAAGTTTCCTCCATTTTTCCTTCTCTCCTCTCACATTCCCTCCTTCTCTTCCTCCTCCTCCTCTTCCTCCTCCCCTTTGTCCCCCCTTTTATTTCCATGCTAATTTTGTTTTTACTTCACTGACGTTCGTTAGGAATTTCACTCCCCCTCCTCGCTCCCTAACACATTTTCCTAAGTTACTTATTTTGCTTCTCACATATTCTTACTCTATTCTGTGTTATGCAAATTCTACAAACATCGCCATACTCTGCATAAATAACCAAGAAAAAGGATACTAACCAGCCATGTCCAAAAATAAATCACTAAGGAAGAGGTGTTAGGGAGCCTCCTTACCCGACGAGAAAACATGTCCTAAAAACAGCACCTAAATCATTAATCCTAGTCCATCAGCTTTTACATAACATATTCTCATAATCTTTCTCCATCCCTACCACAGTTCCAACTCATCCTACCCATTATTATTATTATTATTATTATTATTATTATTATTATTATTATTATTGTTGTTGTTGTTGTTGTTGTTAATATTATTATTGTGCCACATGACAATCTCAATCTCTCTCAAACCACCACTACTGCGACATCCATTTTCACAGGGTATATTTTCCTGCCCCAGCCCCACCAACACACCAGCCCATCCCACCCACTCCTTTGCTCACCACGCCCATTTCTTTACCTCCTATGACGGGTTGATGGTGCGACGCAGGTCATGAGGTCAAAGAACGCACTTGTCTTGAAAACTGTGCCTTATTTCTCCCTCCTTCCATTCTAGTTTCTCTCAAGTTTCCTTCATCATTTTCCTCCCTTCTCCCACATCCCCCCCCCTCCTTTTTTTCCTCTTCCTCTTCCTCCTCCTCCTCCTACTACTACTACTACTACTGCTGCTACTACTACTACTACTACTACTACCGCTACCACTACTAGTACTACTACTGCTGCTACTATTTCCTTTCATCTCTCTTTTTGGTTCTGGGTAAGGGTGCCTTCATGTGGTGGTACCAATATAGCCATTAAGCTCCACTGCCTGGTTATACAAACGTCCCTCAACTTTTTCCCTATCCCCTGAGAGGAGGATGGTGGACTCCAGAAGGGAAACTAAAGCCTGCAGTCCACCGGGTTCACGTTTCAGAGGAGCCATGGCCATGGAAACAACAACAACAATTATTCCCTTCTCCTAATTACGCTTGTGCTTTGTTTACATACATTAAGATTTACACATCGTTTAATTTAATTTTTATTAATTCGTCGTTGCTGCTTGTCTCGTTTTCTCCCGTAATATTTTCCTTACTTTGTTGATTATTTCTTTCAAGCTTCTCTCACATTCTCTCTTCCTTCTCCTCCTTATCCTTCCCCCCCTCCTCCTCCTCCTCCTCATTCTCCTTCTCCTTCTTCTCCTCCTGCTTCTTCTTCCTTCCATCTCCCCCTTTATTGGCTTGCTGATTACGTTTATGCTTCACAGGATTTTCACTCCCTTCTCTCCCTCCTTCCTTTCTTTCCTCTTTATTTTTTTCACTCCTTCTGCCCCGTCCTTGCTCTTCCGGTTCTGTCCTTCCTTCCATCCCTTAACCCTTTGATTGTCACGAATTTCTAAGCCGAAGAAAATCGTTGGCCGTAAGTTAAAATATTTCAAGTACTTATTCTTGACCAAAGTGTAGAAGTAGGAGCAGTTAGTAGCAGTAATGGTTGTAGTTGCAGTAGTAGTGGTTGTAGTTTAGTAGTAGTAGTAGTAGTAGCGGTAGAAGTAACAGCAGTAAAAGTAAAAATAGTAGTGGCAGTAGTAGTAGTAGTAGCAGTTGCAGTAGTAGCAGTAAAAGCAGGAATACTGTAGTAGTTGCAGTAGTAGTAATAGTAGTGGCAGTGGTAATAGTAGTAGTAGCAGTAGTAGTAGCTGTAACCCCGGGCTCATCTGAACGTGAACCCAGTGGACTGCAAGCTGAACCCGCTCCTTGCCAGTCCACCATGCCCCCTTCGGATGATAGGGAGGGAGCTGAAGGACGTTTTCATATGTGGGCAGCGGGACAGCCAGGTTATGTCAGTGCCACCACGAGAAGGGGTCCCTCTCCACCACCAACCACCCAAAGCGAAAAGCAAGGCACTATATAATCTTAGTCCAATGCCTTTATCATCATCATCATCATCATCATTATTATTATTATTATCAATCTTATTATTATTTTAGTACTGTAAGTTTTTCTCTGGGGTTCATAAATTTTTCTGACGTCAACCAGAATTAATGAAAAAGTCTGAACAAGGCAACGAAAAGATTAAATTATTTTCTCGTTTCTGTCTCTCCCTCAGCTATCTTTCCTTGCCTTCAAACTACTTTTTTTCTTATTTTAATTTAACTACCAACAAACGATTTTATTTCAAGATTTTATGCAGCTGTAGTAGTGGTGGGGTTAATTAAAACTATCTTCTTGCTCACTGTCTCTCTTAAGCTTAATAAATTTGTCCGAAAATAGCAAAAATAAAATATAAATACGTCATCGGAGGAGGGGATGGTCTTTAATAATTCATCCTTCAATCCATTTACTACTACTACTACTACTACTACTACTATATTATTATTATTATTATTATCATTATACCCACTTGTCTCTCCACCAACATCCTTACTATCTCTCAGTCTTATCCCTTTCTTTCTCCTTCTTTTTCTGCCTCTTCCCTCCTTTTCTCCTCTTCCCAGGCTCCTTCCATCTCTTATTTTAGTTTCCTTTATTTTTTTCTCCTTTTTCCCGTCTCCTCCTCTCTTTTCCACTTCCTCCTCATCTTCTTTCCTCCCCCTTCCTTTTCCTCCTTTCCCCTCCCATCCCCAGCCTCCCTGTTTTTCCTCGTCCTCAGTTCCTTTCCTCCTTTCTTTCCCCCTTCTTTTCCTAGGTCCTTCGTTACCTCTCTCAGCTTCTCATCGTTTTCTTCTTCTTCACACTTTTCTCTTTTCTTGCCTTGCTCTAACTTTACTCCTCTCTTTCCCACCACCTCTCCTTTTTTCAACTTCTCTCTTTCCTCATCTTCCCTCTCTTCTTTTCATTTCTTTCTTCCTCCTGTTCTCCATCTCCCCCCTTCCCCAGCTTCCGTTCGTTTTCTTCCCCTTTCCGTATCTCCTCTCCCTCCCTCCCTCCCTCCCTTTCCCATCTCTTCCCTCCCTTCTTCAGCCTTCCTTTCTTTCCTCCTCTTTCCCTTCTCCTTCTCTCCCGTCATGTTTCTTCCTCTTTCCCCTACTTCCTTTCCCTTGTCTTCTGCTTTCCGCTCCTCCATCATCTTTTATTCCTTCTTTAACTCCTCTCCAAACCTTCTTACTTCCTTTCCCCAGTTTCCTATTTTTCTTCCTTTTCCCCATCTCTTTTCCTTCAGTCTTTCCTCTCCTCTTTCCCTCCCTCCTCCCTTTCAGTGCCTCCCTATTTCTCCTCTTCCTCATCTTTTTCTCCCTACTTTTTTCTTATCCTTCTTTCTTCTTCCCTCTTTCTCAAGACTCTTCTTTTTTCTTCTCTTCCTTAGCTCCTTTCCTCCCTCCCTCCATCTTCATTTTCCTCCCTTTCTCCGTCTCCTACACCTTCCCTTCCTTCTTGATCCTCCCTCCCTTTCCCTCATCCCAAAATACTTTCCTTCCTATCTATCTTCTCCCCTCCCTTCTCATCCTTCCTTGTCCTCCTTTTTCTTGTTTTTTTCCCATCCTCGTCCCCATCCCTTACTCGCCTTCCATTCTCAGCCTCCTTTTCCCGCTATTTCTCCCCAGCCCTTCTTCATCACCTACTCCTCCTCCTCCATTCTTCAGCTTCCTTCTTTTTCCTTATTCCCTTACCCCTTTTTCCTTCCCTTCCCGTCTCCTTCTCTAGCATCCTTCGCGTTCCCACTTTTCCTCTAATTCCTTCCCTTCCTTCTTTTTTTTTCTCTCTCTTTCCATCACCTTCTCTTCATTCCTTTCCCTTCTTCTCAGCCCTCTCCTTCTCTCCCCAACCCCCATTTCTTTTCCCTCCATTCTTTTTCTTCCTCCTCCCCAGATCTCTCCCTCCTTCCCCAGCCTCCCTTCATTTTACCCCCTTCGTTTTCTCCTCCTCCTCCTCCTCCTCCTCCTCCCCCCCAGCTCCCCCCCCCTCTTCCCCAACTCCCCTCCCTCCCACGGTCCCCCATCCACCCTACCTCCATCTTTCCGAGCTTCGTGACCCATCAACCACGTTAATCCTACTATTACTGCTCGATCAACGGGAAACGACGAATTATGTCAACTTTTCTCAGTCAAACCCGGCTCTCAAAAATGATTCACACGGTTCGAACTCTTATATTTTTTCTTCCTTTTCAATAAATTTTCTTCGGGGGCTTCCTCATTCTCCTTGGTGGATCTTGGAAAGTCCGCTGGTGACCCGGATGTTAATTGGGAATACATTAGCGTAATTAAACAAACAAGAAATATTGCGTGTCTCGGGTCAGAATTTTTCACTGTTCGGCACATATGGTTCAGATTCGCATGGATGCAAACAAGATTAGGGTAAGAACACGTATCACTGCATCATTAGATGGCGTTTCAGGTTAAGATATAAAGGGGTTATTTGGGTTTAGAAGGGGGGCAAGAGGAAGCTAAGCCACACACCAGGGAGCACCGCCGCCGTGCATCCTCCTCCCACCGAGCCCAGAGAGGTACTGGCTGGATTCCTGCTGCTGTCCCTCTCCTCCTCTCTCCTCTCTGGCATCATCCCGCGCGTTGGGTCGGTTCCGCCAGCGTACCCAGCCCCCTCAGTCCTTCGATTTATCACGAGTTCCTGGCTCATTTCCCCTGATGATCAAGCACAGCGTATTCTTCCTTAATTGAATGTATGTTATCGACCCTCGTTTTGTTGAAAGCTTTATTCAGCGCGGTGATTGGTGCGGGTCCTCGATTTTATTATGGGTGAGGAAGGCGGGGTGGCGGCAGCTCAAGGAGATTCGTCTCTCTAGCTCCCACTCCCTCAGCCGTATTCTCGGTGGCGTATGACCCGTCTTCTAGATGGCGTTTTGGGCTTCGAGGCAGTTTTTCAACAATTTCTTACAGTTTTTACATCTTGATATTCTCTCTTTTGGTGTGATGTTCTGCTCGGTGTTGTGCGTATGTGTGTGTGAGTAAACAAAATAACGAAAAGTTTTTATCTGATTCGCACCAGACTTGATGGCTGGGGGTCAACCACTGGGTTGATCTGTCGCTATTGAGAACACAAGTTCAAAAGTGAAGGTCACAGGCCAAGGTCAAATTAAATAGTTCTATCCAATTTTAGTCAAACTTAGTAGAAGAGTTAAGGGTCATGCAAGAATGAGGTTATTCGAATTTGTGAACAATCCGTCAAAGGTCGGGGTCGCAAGACAAACTCATATGTACGGCCCTTGGACCAACCGTAGGGCATGAGTGTTGGTCTCTGTGAGTGCCCCGTCTGGTTTAATGTTTATGCCGGGCACATAGGGGAGACCAAACTCCAAATCCTAAATCCCTAACTGTGTTACCAACGGGGCATTTTAATTTTTTGAAGGCTGTAATATTGCCTGTTACATCTGTACAGATTTGTGAAAGTCGTACTCTCATTGCTGTCGGTTTTTGCCACACCCATAGGGTCGTGTCTAGGTAGTGCCTGAGGTGAATGTGGGTGCATCTAGGGTGTGTCTGGAATGTCTGAGAGGTGCATCCAAGGACAAAGAACACCTTTTCGGATGTGATGGGGTGATGGATACGGTTGGGGTGGGTGCGTCTATCATAAGTGTCCTTTGTCTTGTCTGATGTTGTCTGACCGAATTAGAACAAGTCTTCTCTGTTGCTCTTCTGCACCAAATTCTTTCTTTAATACTTAGCAAATCTCCCCTCCTCATTATTCACTTGGTACTGTTAAAGGAATCATTCGCGACGGAAGTTATGAAGCTCACTCCCCACACAAAGGTCTGACAATTAAAAAAAAATAGTAACAAAATGGTGATGATGATGGTGATGATAATAGTAGTTAGAAATAATAATTAAAAAAATAATAATAATAATAATGTCAATCGTATGCGATTAATTATTACCTGATTCTTAAAAATTACCATACAGGTTACCATGAACTGTGTGTGACTCTGCGGTCATTGCCACACACAGTGCCGGGCACGATTGCGCAAATGCCATAAACAAAAAAAGGCACTGTCTGATATTCCTCATTCATTTCCTTATGCCTTCAATCTCACCCAAACACGAAGGAAATGACTGCACAATCACCATGGCAGGACAGTCATGAGAGACCTTGTATGGGGGGGGGGTTAATGTGCAAGATAAATCGCTAAAGAAGAGGAATTACAAAATTTTCACGTGGACGAGAATACGCTCCCCATTTCTCAGCGGCTGGCGAGAGGATTTTTGCCCACAAAATCTTGTTTAATTTTTACCAGGCAAAATCAACTCGTGACACATATTTGATTCTTTATATCGTAAAGGAAACAAGTGACTGTAACTTCGATTATTTTAACTTCGATTTTAGTTTCCATCCACTCACCCATCCTTCAATAAAACCATTTATTCAACCATCCATCCATCCATCCATCCATTCATCCATCCAACCAGCCATCCACCCATCCCTCCATTCACTTATTCTTCTACTAAACCATTTATTCAACCACTCATCCATCCCTCCATCCATCCACCCATCCATGCACTTCCACCAGTATAGGGAGACAAGGGGTCAGGAGCCACACCACATCGGACATTTTATCCATACAGGACAAGAACGTTTTTTTTTTTTTTTTATTCTTGCTGTCTCCTGACGATTTAATTCAGATTAGCAAAGATTACTGAACTGGGTGGGCTAGATCCAGACTTAATAAACCCCTTCAGTTCGAGAAGTCCGCCTTAAGTTGAATAAAATCGCCAGGTAGCAACAAGAAGAAATTAAACAGGACGTCACCCGAGAGGAAGTCACCCGAGAGGAATCAGGCGCTTTCCCTTGAGTGGCATCATGTGAGCAATAAGCCCCAAATATCTCTCGGACCCTTAACCTTAGGGACTCTTAACCCTATGGACTCTTAACTTTACAGACTCAACTTTTATGGACTGTAATCTGGTTGGAGCGACATACCCCACTAGACCACCAGGTGCCCATTTGCTGAGTATATGGTTACCGCCCAAATTGGCATATGGTTTTCTGAGGTACGAATTTGGCTCATCTCTCAGTGAAGGACCACATCGAGTGAGTGGACAGTGGACATCTAAAACAGTAGCGAACATTTTCATTTATGAGTGATGAACTTATTTGCCATCAGACTGTTGCAATGTATAGGGGAGAAAATCTATATAGCCTAAAAAAACAGACACTTCTTTTGTTGTTTTACGGCGATAAAGCAAAGACTTCAATTTGTCACATTTTCCTTCCGTTTCCCATACTTCACGTATTTCCTTACAGTTTTCCCACACTTCCCAAAATTTTTCATATTTTCCCACTTTTTAAAACAGTTTTGTATACTTCCCACAGTTTCCTTCAGCTTTCACTTTTTCCTACATTCCCTATAGTTTCCCACACTTTCCAGGCTTTCTCATATTTCCCACTTCTCGCGTTTTCCCACATTTTCTCACTTTTCATATTTATTAATGTTTTCCCACACTTCCCACGTCTCACATT
>NC_137047.1:11406351-11556351 GCF_032717465.1 Coenobita brevimanus | reverse complement strand
TCAGCAAACAAAGCAGCAATAGGGGCAAGAAATAGTAAACCCCAGAGTAAATGTGGTAAACTACAGTAAACATAAAGGAACGTCTAAAGAAAGGAAGGAATATGGAGTTTGGACGCGATGCAATCTCATAGAAACAGAAAAAATACAGGAAACCATCAACAAGAAGGAGAAATTGTGATTGCCTAAATTTCAGCATGAAGAAATCGGGGGGAATGGATGAAGTCTGAAATTACAAAACGGAAACTTTGTCCCGGTAGAAATCAAATGTTTGCTCTGAAAAACACAGACCAAGTAATAAAAACAAATATCACAAGGTTTACATGCGGAATTGTACAGACGTAACAAGATCGGAGATACGGTTCATGACGGAAAAATCAGTGTTACATTAGAACGAGTAAAAAAAAGGGGGGGGGGATTTAACAGGAGTGGAGAGATAAAAAGAGAGTTGAAGACTGTCTCATCATCAGTGTAATTAAAGATGTAAGTGACTTTACACAGAATAGCGAAGTTATTTACGAAATGTCAAGAAGTCAAAGAAATACGAACCATAGCCAGACATACACTAAAGGACACACACACACACACACACACACACACACACACACACACACACACACACACACGAAACAGGTAGATTGGCACAGATGCAGACAGACACATTTAGGTAGATATATAAAGGTGCACATGGATATACATACCGATACACAAAACGAGGAGAAAGAGAAAGAGGGAGGAGGGGGGGAGGTGAGGGCACAGAGGCAATAAGCTAGGGTGTGTGTGTTTACTCTATATAGTAAAAATATTGACACGAGGGGCCCAGAATGGTCCTTGTCGAGACTGCCTGGCTGCCTCTTCCTTCCCCTTCCCCTTCCCCCTTTTCTCCTCTCCTCCCTCTTCTCCCCCTCCTTCCTTTTCTCTCCTCCTCCCATACCTCTACCCTTTTCCCTTTTCCCCTCACCTTCCTACCATCCCCTTTCTTTTTCCCCTGTCCTTCTTCGCCTCCCCTTTCGCTTTCTCTACGTTCCTTTCCTTCCCACTGGACCCCCACCCCAATTTTTCTCCTAGTTCTCACCCCTCCTCCCTTTCCTCTCTTCTTTTTTTACACCCTCTCCCTCCCCTCACTCTCTTCTGATCCTTCTCTCTCCTTCCTTCCCCTATCCCTCCCTTTCCCATTCCTCTATTCCTTCCCCTACCCCTCCCTTTCCCATTCCCCTATTCCTTTCCCTACCCCTCCCTTTCCCATTCCTCTATTTCTTTCCCTACCCCTCCCTTTCCCATTCCTCTATTCCTTCCCCTACCCTCCCTTTCCCATTCTTCTATTAATTCCCCCTCCCCTCTACTCGTATTCCTTCTCTCTTCTTTTCCCTTTTCTCCCCATTTTCTCTTCCTTCTCCCTTTCTGCCCCTTTTCCTTCCCTTTTCTTCTGCTCCCCTCCCTCTGTACCTGTTCTGCTCCCCCTGTATTCTCTCTTCCTTCCCCTCTCTTTCCTCTCTCCTATAGTTCCTGCTTCCTGCTCCACTTCTCCATCCCATCCCTATCCTATCTCCTGTCCCTCTTTCCTTCTTTATCCCTCCTCCACTTCCCTCTCTCCTCTTCTTCTTCACCTAGTTCTGCTCCATGACTCCTTCCAGTCCCTTTCTCTGTCCACAATCCTCTTTCTCCCTCCCCCCCCTCTCCTTGTACCCCCCTCTCTTCTCTATTTCCCCCTCCAACCCTCTCTCTCTCTCTCTCTCTCTCTCTCTCTCTCTCTTCATATCACTGAAGTATTGTCACCCATAATTTTCTAATTTGTCTTTTCTTACATTAAAAATAACTCTAATTGGACTGTACTGTTTTTAATTTTCACTCTAATTGATTGTAAAGGTTTTCATGCCGCTTGAGTGAAGATACAGGTATGCACAAACACTCCTATAAACAACCTAAGTATAAGACAGTTTATAAATACTAAGGGCCGTATATTTGTAAGTTAGGATCCTTCTTAACACTGCTTTATGGGTGAATTATTCTGTGTACTATACATCCTTGGCGTAAGCATCATAGATTAGAATAATGTTGTGAAATATGCTTACTACTACAACTACTACTTCTACTGCTGATGCTACTACTACTACCACAACCACCAACATCACCACCACTAGCTTCTACTGCTACTACCACTACAGGTGTTTCCTATACTACCACCACCCCTATTACCACTACTAACTACTACTACTACTACTATTGTTACTACTACTGCTACTTCTGTTTCATGTACTACCATCACCACCCACCACCACCACCATTACTACTACCACCATAACTACTACTACTACCACCTCCTTTCTCCTCCCGTTCACCAAAGATACAAGGAGTGTGGAGGAGGATAATTTCCGTCCTATTTGACAAGCTGGAGGAGCCGGAGGGAAAAATGGAAGGAAACAGGAGGGGAGATGGAGAGATAAGGGAGGGAGGGAGGGAGGGAGGAGGAACAAAGGTAGATCAGCCGATAAAGGAGGTATACGCACGTGAAAGGAAGAATAGGAGGGAATAATAGAGACCGTGGGAGGAAAAGAAATGTGTGTGTGTGTGTGTGTGTGTGTGTGTGTGTGTGTGTGTGAGAGAGAGAGAGAGAGAGAGAGAGAGAGAGGCGGGGGGGTAAGAAGGGAGTGAGGAACAGCACCAGAAACTGAAGTAAAACTGACACAAAAACAGAAAAATCCAACGGTAGGAGACATATATATATATATATATATATATATATATATATATATATATATATATATATATAAAGAGAGAGCGAGAGAGAGAGGTGGGGGGGGCACAGACAGGCAAACTGAGTTAGGGAAAGAGGCGTCATCGCCCAACATACTGCATTTATATATATATATATATATATATATATATATATATATATATATATATATATATATATATATATATATATATATTTATTTATATATATATAAAAGAAATACTCTAGCTAATTCCTTCAGTTCGAGAGAGACCAAAGCTGAATAAAACTGAGTGGCAGACAAAATATCATCTATAATTCACTCCCTTTAACTTACCGATGAATTTCGTCCCTTTGTGGCCCATTTCTCAGAGCTCGATGGCAAAAGACGATGTTAAGGCCTGTACTACTTTCCATTTCAGTTTTTCGTGACTAGCATCACATTCTTTAAATCTCACCTCACAGGTCAACATTCAAGATGAAGAAGTGGCAATTTCACACCAAGTTAAAGAGAACAGAGTATAGAGGACGATGCTATCTTATTGAGAGGGTTAACAAGGGAAGTGACAACTCTTTCAATAAGATACGTCTATTTTTTTGTCTATTTTTTTCTACCTACAGACGATTTTATTCAGCCGAGGAGAGACTAGCAGTAAGTGAAGAAGTTGATGAAGAATATATCTAATCCCCCCGGTGATGAACAGTGATGCCTTCACGTGGTGGCACCGAAATAGCTGGACGATGGAGCTGCCCGGTTATACAACTCACCGCCCCAGCACAGCTCCCTCCGTATTCCTCAAAAGGGGGATAGTGGGCTGAACGGCAGGGTCAGCATCAGCCTCCAGTCCACTGGGTTCACATTCAGATGAACCTGCGGCTACAACAGTAATTGCTACTATTACTGCTGCTGCTGCTGCTGCTACTGCTACCACTACTACAACTACTACCATTACTACTAACTACCAGAACTACTACTGCTACCACTACTACAACTACTACCATTACTACTAACTACCAGAATTACTACTGCTACCACTACTACTACTACCATTACTACTACTACAACTACTGCTACAACTACTTCGTACTGGAATACCTATCGACGCACAAGAAAAATAAAATAATTAAATAAAAACAAAGCCATTGTATACCCTCGAGGGTGAGATGAGACTAGGCAGATTAAAGTGGGAAATGGGAGATTGGGGCTTTTGATCTCCCTGTGTGTGTGTGTGTGTGTGTGTGTGTGTGTGTGTGTGTGTGTGTGTGTGTGTATACGTGCGTTTAGAGAGAGAGGGGGGGGAGACCTGCGATTTGTATTTATAAAGGAATACTAACCATTTTCTACGATAAACAAGTCTCCATTACAGATCATTCAGTTTTTCCTATTTTGTCGCTTTGATATCTGCTGTAATATGACTGTTAGGAATTCGGCAACTGTATGTGTAAAAAAAAAAAAAAAGAACGGCATACACAAGCAGCTTTACACACAGCTGAAGATTAGAACACTTAATAAAGAGCAAGCCCTGAGTCTAGCACCATCTTCGCTTTACGTACGGTTCTTGTGTTTACCTCGGTGTGTGTATGTTTGATGTGTACACGGATCTGTCTTCATTGAGGCAGACACATAATTCATTCTCACACACAGGCCCACACACCACCCACAAACAACACACATCCTTAAACACACACGCGCACACACATACACAGGGGATAATTTCTTTGTTCAGTAAGCAAATGTTTGATATCGACTCCATGGGGTTTAGAGCAGGGGAGAGGAGAGAATAATGACAGGAATGACGAGATGAGCAGGTGGATACCAAAGGAGAGAGAGGGATGCATAACTAGGACAACCAAGCCGTTCCCTGGTGGACCCTCTTTAAAAGGTTAGTTTAAGAAGGAATATTATCCGTTAGAAAGTATTTATCTTCAGACTCGAGAGAGAATGAATGATCTGGCCGTTCACTTCGTCGCTCAGTTGAGTTGTTGAACATTACCACAATCCATATATCGACATACCTATCCATCCATTCGTTCATCCACCCGTTTATCTATTCAGGCGCTGACGAGGAGCCTGCACGTGATGCCGTTGTTTATCCTGGGAGGAGCAGCTGCGGCGTCCACCCGGGAGCCAAACCTCCTCATATTTCGCTACACCTGAATTTAACATTTTCAGTGCATTTACTTTTTTCATCCTATTCTTTCTGTCTCTCCAGACGAATTTATCAAGCTTAGTATTTTACTGAAGTTTAATGGCGCCTTATCTATCTCCTCTAATTCGAAAAGTCTCCCTTAAGCTTAAAAAGATAGTCAATAGATAGTAAAATGTAAAAGAAAATACCTCTTTGGGGACAATTAAGTTTACTACAGGTAACAAGAACATAATTTAGAATTTTTACCTTCGTCAGAGGTTCAATATTAAACTCATTTCTAAACGGACAGCCTAATTTGGTCTCCCTATTACACGGTTCGTTTATTTCATCCAGAGGGGCTGAGAAAGTTTTGCATAAGTA
Source organism: Coenobita brevimanus (assembly GCF_032717465.1). Lineage (NCBI taxonomy): Eukaryota > Metazoa > Arthropoda > Malacostraca > Decapoda > Coenobitidae > Coenobita > Coenobita brevimanus. Next base: position 11,551,131 of record NC_137047.1, on the reverse strand, counting down.
ATTATAAATCATCTTGAAGAACATTGCATCTTTGTTACTCCTGTAGAAGAGGTTAAATTTGTTGCTGGTGGTAGAAGAGGTGTTGGTGGGGGTGTTGGAAAGAGGGGATGACGGTACTGGCAGGTGTGGCTGTGACGGGTAGCTTTTCCGTCTTTTTGTCCAGAAAAAGTCATTTCGGTCCTACTGGGTCCTTAGCCATATCGCGATTACTAGAAATGAACAAGTTGACTCTGACGCGTTCTGCTACTCTCCTATAGGTCGTCTCTCCAACCCATTCTTGCTCTTGGTTGTTTTATCGTTCTAACCCGTCTCTTCCGTGAACTTAAGCAATCCTCATGGAACTTAAAGGTTAAAAACAGACTTCACAGTATTAAATTCTCATTTCTTCTGCCAACTGGTGGACGGGAGTTCGCGCCTCGCTCAGGTTGCGAAAAGTTTCACTGACGAAGTGGGTGGTTACTGTCCCCCTTGAGCAAGGGGACGGGTGTGTGCGTGTGTGAAGGTCACAGCCTTGCCCTTAGATCGGACTATATGAGCTCTCAGCTCTCTTCCGGGAGGGTAAAAGCTGACGATCACGACCATCAAGTGATCCTGACCGACCCGGTGAATTACATCTCGACCCACCCCAACCGTCGATGGGAGACTATCCTTGTTCGTCTTCGCTTGTGTCGTACCCGCCTCACTCATGGTCATTTAATGTGCCGTGACCTTCTGCCACTTTGTTCACACTGTAACAGCCCCATGACTAGCAGTCACTTTTTTCTTGATTGCTTGACTACACTCCAGCACCGTCTCTCAGATTTTCCCCATCCTTTCCTCAATACGACAGCCCCCACTGCTAGCTGATTCCCTAGGTAACTCTCCCGCTGCTTTTCTTTACAGTATTATCAGTTTTATTTCTGCTCTTCACAGCTTGCATTTAATTTGATTATTCCCCCTGCTACCTTTTACTTTCAACCATAAACATTAATGGATTTAGGGGTGGCGTGGGTGGCGTACGCCCCCTTATTTTAGACAGACCGGTGACTGCTTACAATGGAAGAACAATGTTAATTACCAACACATATTGCAATGAATGTCTTATTGCACTTGTATTTGCCTGTTTTATTCTTTTCCTACGTTTAAAACAAGTAATATAAGAAGCATTTTTTTTTAAATTCCTAAGTTCATTAAGGGATAAATCTGCCAGGAATCACGCCCCTCTCCATTTTTTTTCAAAGTGCTGGATCCGTCCTGATATAGCCATTTTATGGCTTGGTGCTAGTGCTTCATCATTTCTTCCTTCCTTCCTTCCTTCCTTGCTGTCTATCGAGGCCTGCTGTAGGTTGCCAGTTCATGTCAACCGGGAAATAGCTAGTTTTGTCCACTACTACAGTAGGCCTTTTAGATTATGTCAGCCGAGAAATAACCGATCTGTCTGGGATTGCATCAGGATACTAAGTGGGACTCATCTATACCTAACTGTTTAGTGAGAATCAACAGAACCAACAATGAGCCCAAGAATGAATACAATTATCCTAGAAAAAGAGAAATCAGACCTTGAGAGATCAACAGCAGGGAAGCAGACACCTGTGCTCATAATTCAGTATCATCCATGGACACCCTGACAACGTCTCTGGGATCCGTGGTCTCGTCTGCCCTCAAGTCTCCCTAGCACCTCTTCTTCTACCCCTTTTTTATAACTTTACGTAGGTGATTAATGGTCTCGCAGTGAACTTTGTCGCTGGTACTGCTTTCTCTTTAAAGCAACTACTTTTGAATTATAGTTTATTTTATATGCATAAACGCCATGATTTGCAGGTGTTCGTAGTAATATCATGGAAGCACCTAAATGAGAAGTGATTGGAAAACATTTTCATATGGTTCGTCCACTGTTTCAAAACGTAATGATGGGAAAATGTACACATTTCCTTTAGATCGAGTGTACGTTAATATAGTCCTTTGTGTTATGTCTACAGTAGAGTGATACAGAATAGAATATAAGAGAATAGCAGGAAGGAGCACTCAAAGAGTGCAACATCCGTACCCCTAACTGGTCTATGGACCGAATATTTGGCATGTCATGTGACCTTGACCTTTGAGTGATTGTTTTCAAAATCAAATTACTTCATTCTTACCTAACAATGAACCCTTCCAACTAGTTTGGTTCAAATAAGGCCAAAACTGCTTGAGCTGACTATGTCCAGCGACCTTAACCTTTGACTGATTGTTCTCCAAATCGCGTCTCTATCCTTGCCTTAACCTGAACCCTTTCACAGAGTTTGATCTAAAGCGGATATAAACTGTTTTAACTGAGCTTGTCATGTAACCTTAATCTCTGACGTATTGTTCTAAAAAAACAAGTTATACCCTTGCGTGATACTTAACCCATCCACCAAGATTGGTACAAAGAACATTGTTTTTCATTTATTTTATTCACACACACACACACACACACACACACACACACACACACACACACACACACACACAAACAGGTCGAAGTTTGACCTTGCTCTGTGACCTTGACTTTTGACTCTTAAAATCCAATCCTTTCTATCTTGTCTGATTCTTAACCCTTCCACCAAGTTTGATTCAAATTAAACAACTGTTTGAGGTGACCTTGCCCTGTGACCGCGGCCCTTGACTTTTTCCACTCACCTTGACCTTTGACTGTTCTCAAAATTGAATCGCTTTATCTTTAGCTTACTATAAACCTTCAATCAAGTTTGGTCTTACTCGGATAAAAACGTTGACCTTCTGTGTGACCTTGACCTATGACCTGTTATTCTAATACGCAATAGATATACTCATTCGTTGATCCTCAACATTTTCAGCAAGTCTGGTTAAAATCGGATAGACTGTCTGGCTTAATTTTTCAACTGTGTGTGTGTGTGTGTGTGTGTGTGTGTGTGTGTGTGTGTGTGTGTGTGTGTGTAATGCAACAGTTAACCAGATCACTCAGTGCATAATGTATGCAACAGGTCAGCTCTGAAATTCTTCCTCTGTCTGTATATCCTTCTGTCTATGACCTGCAATCTTTTAAAAGCAATGTGTCCAGGGATCTCGAAGTGAGCGGATCTCTCTATCTCTTGACAGAACAATCTTGTGGGCTTCTAGGCTTTGTTTCCTTCCTCCTTGTAAAACACACACACACACACACACACACACACACACATCAATCAAAACATAACATCTGCACTCGTTCTGTGATCGCTGGTGTAATAGGTAATATAAATCGAAAAAAAAAAAAAAGGCAAAAAATCCTAAGCTAACGTCCCTCAGTACTGTGGCAGGTGTCACGGTCTCAGTAAATATATCTACAATTGATTCTTTGCCATAACTTTTTTTAAGGACAAGAAACATGGTAAAAAGATAACATCCGTACCTGAACATGAATCCCGGATACGGCCTTGAATAACTTATTCATTTTCTCCAAAAGTTTCCCTTTCTGTCGTTAGTAATCAAGTAGGTTCAATAATAAAAATATCCTTGTGTTATGACAAGGTTCCCTTGTCTTGTCTCAGGTATGAATTTTTGATAACTGTAATATCCTTGTTATTGCCAGCCACTACTATAGTATTATTGCGCATCCAGAAATTCCTCTGCCGTCTGTGACGTCACTTGTAAACAACGTATCGTATGACTACAGCCTGATTTTGACACTTGCATGTTTGACTTATCAGTGATCTCGTGTTGGAGATAGTAGGTACGGATTTTTATATTGTTTAAGAAAATAATTATATGGGCCTGTTTTAACTAGCAATAGTCAGTCATAAGTACAGAATACATAAGCTTTGCGGGACAGATTTGTATTTGTTAGCAAGGTCTGCCAGTAATCCGAGGCCAAGGAAATCAGATTCATTGCTACGTGGCTAGTACCTTTCCGGTTTCTGCTTTAGGTAAAACCTATTTTGGACTCGGGATTTGTTGTTTAGGTAAATTTTTAGAAGTAATCAACGTTTTTTTTTATTATTTTTTTATTGTTTCCAATGCAAAATACTGTGCTTTAATTATTTTTGACCCTCATTTTTGGGGGAAAATCCCCCTTTTGGAATTTTGAGTAAGATTTCCAAAAGTGGGTTTATCCCCCAAAATCAAGATCAAGATTAATTAAAAATAAACTATTTTGCATTAAACTAACCCAAACTAACCTAACCTAACCTAACCTAGGCCTGATCTAGAGCCTGACATAGACCGAATGCACACGCCTGCACCAGCCAATATGGCACAACATTCATCCGTTACTGAGCGACAGCCTAACCTAAGTCATTATATGACTATCCCTACAAAATTTGCTCCCCCAACTGAAACTAGGCTTAAACGGTAAGTCTTAGTTAGAATAGTTCAGGGACGTAATATAATGAAAATTGGTAACGTTGGTTACTTCTAAAGTTATACCGTTGTTTAAGTTAAAATGTTAATGGTTATTACCATATTTCAACATGGTCTTTTTTTTCATTTATCCAGGTTGAGGTCTATGAGTACCGGAAATGAAGTACGACACGACAGTGACGCGGTATTTCCAGATTTTTGTTGGAATGAAATAATGACAGGATCCTTTGTTATTTTTTATAGATTAGCATATATATACTGGGCTTTTTTTATAATGGTTTTAAAAATGTTCATATATATGAGGTTCCATTATTTTACTTAATACTGTGTGTATCATATATTTTACGGAATATGAAGTGATTTAATTTTATCGCCGAATACTGTTTTACAAATACAGTATGTGTCATATTTTAATAGATGTAAAAATGTCTCGTGTGATGTATATAAAGTTTTACTTTATGATTGCAATTACCTTCGCTATTGCATGGTCGTTTGATGATTGCACCATGATTAACGAACACTTAATGCATGATACTGTTATGGTGCAGCATTTATGCAGTGTGCATTTTAGTTTTCATGCTGTTAGGTAGGTTATAAGTATTGGGGGGTCTGGGGGCAAAGCCTCTCAGCTAGGCTTCAACTGCTAATTGGGGGGGCTAATCCCCCCAGTTAGGAGATACGTTTTTCTAGATAGGTATCTGCTGAAATGTATGGTAATTAAATTGTGTTCATTTGAGTATGGTGTGCACTGGCACGTTCAGTCTGCGGGATGGGCAATAAACACCCTGTTGTGGGTGTTGTTCAGGCGGCTTTATTTAATATTGCAGCATAGGTATAGCAATTTTGCTTGTTCTCTTTATTTCCTTTGTCAAAAATTAAATGTTAATTACCATACCTACGATGTATCTAGTACTAAAATTACTTTGGTTAAGAACGTTGGTTGTAAGAAAACTGCTTGAATCCCTGCGTCACTGTCATTCATATTTACCATCTGTTGCAGTGTCACGTCTGTTTACCTGTATTGTCTTTCAGAATGTTGGCTGAGTAATTTTGCTCATATATGCAGAAATTATGACCAGCAAGAAGGAACTTTTAACAACTGTAGAAAAACAGAGAGAACAGCTGACCAAATATGAAGTGAAACTGAAAGGTAAAGTCATTTATCAAATAGCCAGCATGACTTTTGTACTGTAATACCTTTTCTAATGGTCTCTGAGTGTTTCTTAAAACATTCAGAGATCATTCGTTTGGCAACAGATCATTAAATATCTGTAATTACTGAACCCTCAAAGTCCAGTCTTGCACCTGTGTTGGCCATATACTGAATGCAGTATTTCTGCAAAGCCATAACATCATATTACAAAGAAATAATATTGGGAATCAATCATCTCAGTCAGTTTTCTTCTTTGACATTGCTCCCGCAAATAAAGACAAAGCGAGATTTTGTGGAGTTGTAATGTATGTTTGGCTTAATGTGTTATGACTCTGTAAAACTTTACTCATATGCCTAAGTTAAGCTTGGTACTGTTTAATAATTGCCTTTACAGATCACTTACCAGAAGCTGTCTTTAACTGTTTCAGTACGACAGTGCCTTAAACTGTACATCATTCTTGCTACCATTTTTCTCAGCATAGCACAGACATCTTTAAACTGAAGAGTGCTTTAATAATCAGAGTACTGTAACATCCTCTAGTAGCAGCAAGAATAAAATAAGAATTACCTCCTCAGGTTAATAAAGTGACCAGTATAATTGCAGCTGCTGTACATCAGCACAGATACTGCACTGATATATGTTTTTAATGTTGCTACTGTTCTTTTCTGGTGATCACTATTTTGATTAATTGCTTAATCCTTCAGGGCATGTGATTTTCACTTGATACCCACACAAGACAGTCTTGGCAGTTTGGATTTTATTGTACTGTACAGGTATTTCTGTCAGATTATTTAAGGGAACTGAGTGAAGCACCCTGTCCCCAGAGGGTTAAAACCTACCTCATCCATAAGCATTGTGTAATTAACGCCTTTCACTGCAGTTCAGACTATAACTAAAGCTTCCAAATGGAATCCTTGTATATACTGTTGGAAATTTTCAGTACAAGGAAGTACCAGTAGGCTATATCACAGTTGTGAACATATATGATTAGGATCACCAATAATACAATGTTTTTTTTGACATGCAGATTTATTTCTTTTTTTTACAGAAGATGAACAGAGGAAGGAAAACAAATTAAGTAAAAAAAAAAAAAAAAATCCATGCACCACATTACAGGTGTTGTCCATTCATAAAAATTCGGAAACAGTTGGACTTAGTCTGCTGTGGGTTGAAGGTTGGGGAGGAACTAATCTGGGGAAGTGAGTTCCAAAGAGAAACAGTTCTGGTAATAAATAAATTCTGATTGGGAGAAGTTCTGCAATATGATAGTATGACAGTCAAGTCATGAGTGCTACCACATGCCCATGTATCACTGGGGAAGATGTGGAGAGGTAGCACAATGGATGCAACTTCATCTGAGCATTTACCATAAAAGTATCTGTAAAATAATGTTAAAGAGGCAGCATTCTGTCTTACTTGCAGGGAAGGTAATTCATTTTTATTTGGTGGGTTATTAATTTTTCTTATAGCTTTGTTCTGAATTTTGTTCAGTTGTTTTAGTGCAGTATTCAAGCTGAAACTAAACATGACTCAAATTACAGCCAACTGCTAGTCAGTGAAGAAGTTATGGATTCTGTACATTAATTCAAGTTTCTTTGAGGTGGTTTTTGCATGTGATCTAACATGAGAGGTCCAAGTGAGGGTAGCTGTTGTTAAGTAAAACACCAAGGTTTTCAGTAGAGACACTTTTAAAGATAGGAATATTGGTTGCATTGAAGGCAGTATAGGAATCAGGCAGTATCTCTTTACTGTATTAATATATTGGCTATACAGGTATCTCCTTTTTCTTGTAGAAAAAGAGACAGTGCTCTTTTGTCCCCATTCAGTGATCTTGATTTAAGGAGATTGCTGTGTCGAGTTGGGAGTTAGAGACATCAGACTTTGTGCATGAGTGTTTAAGTGTGAAGGAACTGTGAAGCATTGAATCATATGCAGATGCATGAATGGGAGTATGGGCGACAAACAAGAGGCCATTAAAATGAACGAGGAATAGGGTTGGAGCCAGGACTGATCCGTGTGTCTCGCTGGCATTAAATGAACGGAAATTGGAATATACATCATCTACCTATACTCTCTATCTTCCTATTGCAGATATATGAGGAGATCAGTGTGACAGAGAATGATATATTAGAACTATGTACCATGTCAGCATTTGCTAATTGTATGATTTATTAAGATATAGCTGTTTCACCAGATGATATTGTAGCTATTACAAGAGTCGGTAGGACAAACTTACTGTAGGGACTGCCTTCTTGATATTGACAGAACACTGATGAGTAGAGCTGTTCATGTAATTTGATAAGCAAAAATGATAATACTAGTAATATATATTAAGATTTTATCCTTCATCCAATCCTGTGTTGCCCCATGAGGAGTGTAGGAGCCTGGGGCTAGGCAGTTGGGCAAAATATTACAAGAGTTGTTTAGTCACTGTTGTTTGATAAGAAAAGCCTAATCATGCTTTCTTTTAACCAGATGTTGTGAGAGCCTACAAAGGACTCCTGAAGGAAAAGGAAGCTCTAGAGGCAAGTTTAGCAGCACTAACACAAACAGATGGCACTAAAAGCAAAGACATACCTCAAGAGCCTAAAAAGGAATTTGGGGAGAGCCATGCCTCCCAGCAGTCAGATGACAAGGTATGATTTAAAATTCCAAGTTACTTGTTATGATATAATTTGTCATTGTGCAGTCAGTTTGTGTAGAGGATCAACCCACATGTAATTATGCATTGATACCACCAGTATTTTTTATTTTATATCCATATAAATATACTCTACCAAGATACTCTCTTACTTCAGTATACAATTAAGGTGTTGATACGGTAATTTTATGTGGAGATTCCTTCAGATTTTCAAAAAGCTTCCTTTATTACAGTGCTTTAAGACTACAGTACATTATAAAACTAGCTATGCTGTACACTGAACTGTTTTTAAACTGCAAGGTACTTCCCTTATGAAATGTTCTTTCACCCAGATTTCATTGGACTTAATAGCACCTGCAGGCGCCTATTCACACACTGATCCCTTTCCTGTCTGGTACCTGGTACATAAGCTGATTGGTAGGCTATTTTAAGGCAGGCATATGTGAACATACATGGTCAGCTTTAGCACAGCCTCCTTCAGTCTATCTTTCCCTCTGCTTGTGATTGCTGTTCTTTAAAGTGCTACGTGTTTAAGCATCTCAGAATGAATGAATGAATCTTTTTTGTTTGGGGGAGGGGGCAAGAATTGCTGTTGAAGACTTTCATGTAGCAGTTAGAGAGAGAGGGAGAGAGACCATTCATCATGTTTTCATCATTCTTTGCTTCTAGGCTGGTGATGAGGCCAAAAGCTCTGAAACTGATGAAGACTTAAAGAAGAAAGTTTCTGCTCTGACAAGTGCACTTGCCACACTGTCCTCTGAAAAAAAGAGGATTGAGTCTTCTCTCCAGAATGACAAGAAAAAACTTTTAAATGAAAGGGACAAGGTTAGTTTTTAGTTTAAATGAATGGTAAAATGTAGGATTGGATGATGGATGGATGAATGGATGTAAATAAATCAGATGTGTTTCAGTTCCATTTCATGTACTGTACAGTAAATTAATTTTATCCTTGCATTTAATTACCAGGAACAAATCCTTACCTGAGGAGTTTTGCTTTGTTTCCTGTATGATTAGTATTTCACTACTTAATTTTGTTGTACAAATACAGGAATGCACTTTGGTTTGTTCAGGATCCGTATCAGGTAACCTACAATACAGCAGACCCTCATTATACAATGAATTGGTACCATATGCATTGAATTAATTAAACAGTGACAGAAAGTTAGGACCTTATTTTAATATACGATCATAGCTTTGCTTATACTGTATGATCATCATGATTCTGTACAAAACCTCACTGGTTGATGTATTATTGCCATTTTAGGTTAAATGATTGCCAGCATCCAAGATTGCAGCAAATTTGTTTGTTCCAAGATGGTCTTTGAACTTGGTCACTGTTGGGTGTGTTAGTGTCAGTGTTAGAACAATAATGAGGTACTGTACTTGAGTTTAAGCAGCAGGTCAAATGCATTAAAGTGAAATATTGTAGCTACCGATACTTTACCAGAATAGGTGTGTTGGAAACCAATTTTTGCATATTTTTGGTGGTAAGCAGCAAGTGAAATGCAGTTAAGTGAAATAACTACCAGTTTAGATGAGTTGGAAACATCTTTTTAGTCTTTGTTAGGTGGATGACCTGTGGCCAAAAACATATCCCTGTTGAACCCATGTTATAAGTGACAGTATACAATGAGTCATTGTGATGGACTTTTTCAAATGCATTGTCGTTGTAGAATGTGGGCATAAGGTAGCATCTCAAATTTGTGCAGAAAGTAATTGGGAAAGTGTAGTGCAGGTTCCTCAGAGAACCTTTTCAGTGTATTGTAGTTGTGTTTTTAATTAGATGTAGTGCAAGCAAGTACTGTATATAAAAATATATATGCATATATTTATATTTAGAAAGAGAGAGTAAAACCTCGATATAACGGACATCAATTGACCGGAATTTGCTTTTATTGGACTCATGGAGCTACCTTTCTATCTATCTATCGCCAGACACCTCAATCCTGTACGGGGTGGCCACAAACAAATCGCCTCCACGTCACCCTGTCCCCCGCCATTTCACAGCCCTGCTCCCAACTCTCATCCCCCTCTCTCATATACCTCTCCACCCCATCCCTCCATCTTATCCTTGGCCTCCCCCTCCCTCTCCCTCCCTCTCCCTCCCTCCACATCACTCGCACACACACTCCTCATCAGTCTCTCACCCTCCATCCTCTCCACATGGCCAAACCACCTCAGTGTGTTCCTCCTAACGCTTCCTATCACATCCACGTCCACATCACAACACTCCTTTATATCCTCATTCGTCAGCCTGTCTCTCCATGTGACTCCACAGGCTCCTCTTAAATAACTCATTTCCACTGCTCTCACTCTTGACTTGTGTCCTTCCAACAACGACCACGCTTAACTTCCATATGTTAAAGTTGGTATCACAATACTGTCATGTAGTAACTTTTTCACTTCCATGCTCACTTCCCTGTTTCTTATCATTGCTTTCAAGGAACCAGCAACCTTTCTTTCTTGTTGTACCCATTCAAGCACTTAACCCTCCAAACTTCCATCCTTACTCATCACACTACCCAAGTACTTAAACATACTCACATTTTCCAATTCCTCACCATCCAACCAAGGAGCTACCAGACTAAAGTCTCACATATCGGAAAAAATCCAATAAAGCCAGAAGCAGTCCGGACTGCCTGACCACTTCAGCTATGTTCACCACAATAAGGTAAATAATAGACATGTTTATCAGTGTACAGTACAGTATTATCATATATATTATACCATTTGATTAATGCAGTGAAGTTGTAACACAGTACAGTACCACAATGGTAGTCATAACAGGTTAAAAACCATTAATGCAATCCAGACTAATGTCTGATATATTGGAAAAAGTCTGGATTAGCAGGGAGAAGTCCGGATGTCGCTTTTATCGGAATTTTGCATTTTTCGGAATGGTTTGGGCCCCAATTAGTCCGTTATAGTGAGGTCTTACTGTATATACTGTATATATATAAATATAAATATATATATATATATACAGTACATCCCCTCAGTATGCGAGTTCCGAGTATGTGATCCCCCTTGTACGCGAGGACCAATTTTTTTTTTATTTTAGTGTATTTTGTGGATGTGGTTGAGAAGATAAAGAGAAATACACTGAAGTGGTTTGGACACGTGAGAGAATGGAGAATGAAAGACTGACCAAGAGGGTGTATGTAGGTGAGGTGGAGGGAGGGAGAGGGAGGGGTAAACCGAGGATGAGGTGGAGGGATGGAGTTGAGAGGTATATGAGGGAGGGGAGAGTGAGTTGGGGAGAAGGTAGTCAAATGGTGGGTGACAGGGCGATTTGGCGGCGTTTTGTCTGCAGCCACCCTTTGCGGGATTAGGGTGTCGGGCTATGGATAGATAGATAGATTTTTTATTAGTAGGCAAATTGAACTCCTTGTAAGTGTGACGGGCAGCGAAGAGGCCCAAATCCGGAGTACCCAACATTGCCCCCTCCAAGAAGCAATAACAGGTATAGGTCAGTCTATCTATATTGCTGTTGCCAGACGCCATAATCCTGTAAGAGGTGGCCATTTGACTTTGAGTTATTTGTATTACAGGGAGGGGTACTAACCCTCCACCAAACCATTTGTTGACACGTAGGGAGCACGTATGGGTTGATTATATGGTTACCACCCAGTGTTGTAAATGGTTTCTTGGCTTACAGGAAACCATTTGGCTTGTCACTCAATGTAAAGCCACCTGTAAAGGAAAGGAGAGCAATAAGAAGTGACAGGAAAGATGGGTAGGAAGAGAGGAGGGCAGGCACAGAAGAAGAATGATAAAGGCTAAGGAAAAAGTAGGCAGCACTACATCAAGTGAGTGGATGATGGTCGCCACCACCTACCGCCAATGATTTACCTAGTAAAGCTATGATCTTGTAGGTTTACTTTATCTTAGGTAATATGTCTTAGTTAGTTTCCCTGTATAACACTTAGGTCTGAAAGGCGTCTCAAGGGTTGCCCATGAAAGGGGGTGCCGCCTGTACGTAATTTTTTCCATAAGTTTATGTATTCACAGTACACGAATTCCTAGTATGCGAAGTCCTCTGCCACCCATATAAGCGTGTACTAGGGGGATGTGCTATATATTTGGAAGTGAAGCAGATTACAGATGAAGCATTTACCAGTACAACATGGATACCATATGGAGGAAACACTTAGCTTTTGTTGAGCAATATGCCCTTCATCCAGTAGATCACACCCTGATATTGATATACTGGTAATTGGGCAGTTGATGTACTGGGGCTCTATTCATACACTTTCTTGACTTTAATTGGTGCACAAGACAGTTTGTTTAGGCAGTACATTTATCAAACGTATATGGTAGCCAAATGCTTCTCAGCCAAGCTAGAGGGAATGGGAACATGAAAAATACAAGAAAACAGAGTGATTACGATACTACTTAACTTCTGTGCGGAAGGTTAAAATCTTTTATGAATATTATCTGTCTTATAGTAATGGTTTGTGATTGTGATCCATTGTTTTCTCATACATTATATAAAGCTGGAAAAGAGCCTTCAGGAGACTTTGGAGTCCAAAAAGGAACTTGAAGCTACAACTGAAAATAAGATCCAGGACTTGCGGAGTCGACTGATTGTTGCCCAGCATGAACGAGACCAAGACTCGCAAAATGCAGCAGTCATGCTTAGGTCAGTTTTTATTCTTTCTCACTGGGTTTGCTTTTGATAGTTCACTCTCTTTCATGCTATCTCTTACCATGTTTTCTGGACCCTATCTCACCTTATCCTGAGATGAGAAGAAAAGCCAGGATGATGATATTTTTTTTTTTTTTTTTTTTTTTTTTAAGCATCATACTATTTCACTCTTTTTCTCTGTGTGACCTCCTCTCTTCCCATTTCTCCCACCGTTTTGTCATTTTTTATTACTCTTCTTTTCTTTTCAAGTAGCTTTACATTGAATGACAAGCCAAATGGTTTCCTGTAAGCCAGGAAAACATTTACAACACTGGGTGGTGACCATATAATCAACCCATGCATATTCCCTATGTGTCAGCAAGTGGGTTGACAGAGGGTTAGTACCCCTTTTTCCCATAAAACAACTAACTCAGAGTCAAATGGCCACCCCATATGGAATTATGCTATCTGGCTGTACATACATACATACATACATACTTTTATATTTTATCATTTGCATACATTATACTCTTAATGCTGGATAAGTTTCCTATTAAATCACTGTAATATGAATTTTGTTAGCTAATAATTAAAATTTTTTGCTGTCCTGTACCTATATTGTTTTCTTACAATATACCAATGTACTGATTGATATATTGGCATTATAAATTTCATTGACTCATAAGTTTCCCACTGTTGTTTGATCATGAACCTGTTTTCATTGAATACATATAATGAAGTACCAGGTTTTTGATGATTATCATGATACAGGGAAGTGGAGAGCAAGCTTGCAGTTGAACGAAGTGGGCGTGAGAGAGCTGAAGCTTTGCTTGAAAATGCCAAACAACAGCTGCACCGTCAACCCACCACACCCACATCACACCCCACCCACTATGAGAAGAAGATAACACAATTACAGAATGAGCTGGAGCAGGTAATACGACATTGGAAGAGTATACTTTTATTTAAAAAAAAAACAGAATATGTCCTTTGATATCAGAGTAAGAGGAAATACTGGTTGGACTGAGTAAGGCAATATGTGAGTAGGTAAGGTATGGAATTTGTGTTAGCAAGAGAATTAGCAAAAGATAGAAATTGATGGATGAAGATCTTGAAGGATGAAGGGAGTTAAACATGGCAAAGGTTGTGCCACATTTCTAGTGTGCCAGCTGATGCAGTCTCTTTTCCAAAGACTTATATGAAGCATATTATAAATGATTAAATAGAATGTTGTTCAGATGATTTGGCTTTTAGGTGGAGCTGAGAATTTTGATGGCTTGAAGTGCCAAATGAATGGATGTAATGCACATTTCATTAGGCACTATGTGATAGTTTTAATACTTTTCCGTCATCCGTCATCTAGTCCTGTATTAACCCATGAGGAGCCTGGGAGCCCGGGGCTATGCAAGTTGGTCCAGACATTTAAGATGAGAGTGACCAGCCTCACTCATCCCTGAGTGGCATTACATAAGCATAAACCCCAACCATTCCTTGGATATAAACCTACACGGACTCAGTCCAATTTAAGTGCCTTAATTACCCACTAAACTACCAGGTGCCATAATTTGGTTATATGGTTACCACCCAGCATGGTAAATAATTTCCTGATGTACGGGAAACAGTTTGGCTTGTCACTTAGTGTAGAGTCACCCATAGGTGGAAGGAAGAGGAAAGAAAGACAGAAAAGGGAGTGTAGAGTCACCTGTAGGCAGAAGGAAGAGGAAAGAATGAAGGAAAGAAAGACAGCAGAGGAAGGAAGGAAGAGAGGAAAGGGCAAACACCCAAAGCAGCACTACATCGTGTGAGTGTATGGTGAGCGCCCCCACCTTTCATATTCTTATTCCTAGGGCTTACCAGCCTCATTTATAAATTTGAGTGAAGCAATAGACAGATGAATATCATATTAGTTATGTGCTGTACAGTGATGTGGAAATGAAGTTACCAAAATGAAATGTTTTTATATCACAGTAAATGCTTTATATTGATGCCATCTTGTTTTCTGTGTGTGTGTGTGTGTGTGTGTGTGTGTGTGTGTGTGTGTGCATTCCTTTTCCTTGATTGACTTTTTTTTTTTTTTTTTTAAATATCTTTTGTATGAGCACTGGAATGGTTGATATATACCAGTACATGAGTCAGCTCTTTTACTAAGGCAATCCCCATTATAAAGGATGAGTAACAAAATGTCGTATCCTTGTACAGTATGTACAGTATAATTGCTACTGTAAATTGGGATAAACTGTTAAAACAGTTCCATGTCAGCAATGAGCCGTTAACCCTTGCCAAGGTGCAGTCCTCATCAGGTACAATGATGGTCTTCATGGTCCAAGCTGCAAGCCTCATATAAGGTACCGTACGATGAAGGTCTGCATGGTTCAAGCTGCAAGCCTCATATGAGGTACAATTAACATTGGTTATAAAACATTGACTCAGGGAAGTTTGACTATGTTACAAACATTTCAGCCTGGCAGGGGTTAAATGGGCAATTTTTCTTAATGTGCTGAGGACTTAATAGTGTAAATGGGTGTCACGAAAGGCTCTTTATACCAAAGAGTGCTTTTACTTACCTATTTCTCTCAGGGTAGTGGAGAGAATGACTGGTACCCCTGTATTTCCTGCATACTCCTGTCTTTCTTGTATTTCCTGCAGGAGGAGGTGGGGGGGAGTATTAGTATGTTGGAGCAGGTAGGGAGGAGATTATACCTTGTGCACCTTTACTTTCAGAACTGCATCAAAGTAAATCAAGGCATTGTGCATTACCTCTCTTTATTTCCTGGTGAAATGCTTATTCTAACCCAATTTCCCTCTACAGTACTGTATAATCAGTGTGGTGAAAAGGATCCAGAAACATAATAGAAACCATAATTATCCAAGCCCTTATTCCCACCCAAAAGATTGGGTAAGGCATGATCAGAAGCAAACAGTGAAGAAGTATGAAAGTGAGAGAGTTATCAACCACGACGTATGAATGAAATGAGACACAGTCGTTCATGTATTTTCAAGCCTTTGGAATCTTTGCTCCATCCAATAAAAGTATATATCACCTCTTTATCAGTGAAGTACTTAGTGAAATGGGTTTTACATGTAGTGACTTTTGTCCTTTTTCAAAATAAAATAGGTAATTTATTTGTATACAGGTGCGATCACGTCTGAAGCGAGCAGAACAACAGGCAGAGGAGCCCCCTTTGCTTAAGAAGTTACAAGCACAGATGGAGGAGATGCGCTCACATCACACAGAAGCCTTACAACAGGTACTTTCATGTTCAAGCCCCTTCACATTTAAAATACTTTGTACTTGTATAATGTGCATACTCCACAGTGACAAGATGATATGAAGCCTGCTATGATGCCCCTGTTACTGGATGGAGAGATGCAGGTGAGATATCCATTCAGGAACCAAACCTCTCTGCACACATCCGTGTTCCTTGTTACAGTGAGCCGCTATCCACTGCAAGGGAGCATCAGATCACTACATGGACCAGCAGTGCAGGGGGAGGTGCCTGCCTGCAATTGAATAGTCTGCTCATTTAGACAGACTGGAGTTGATCTGTTACTTCTATTCCACCGTTTATCACTATGCTATTTTTAACGCTGTTGTTGCAGTAGTCTTTTTATTTTATCATGGTATCTCCAGAGGAGTTGATTCAGCTTTAGAGTGACACTGACCTCTTCCCAGTGGGCACTCGTGAACTGAATGAAGTTGACTGAAGGTGCTAAGAATTAACCCGCCCCATCCCGGCAACTTTTCGACCACTGGTACCCTCCAATCCCGGGCAATTTTCGACCTTTTTTTTTTTTTGCTTAAACTTTCGCTTTTGGTCAGAAACAATGGTCGGTGGCAAAGAAAGTGGTCCCTGGGGACCCTAATTAGCTTAACCAGGTATGCGATGGTCCCACCTGGCCCCGTGTTCTCCCTATGCGGTGTGAGCATCAAACGTTTTCTATGGTATTATAAGTTTGGGAAACCAATGAAAGTAAGTAGAAATGAATTTATTACAAACATAAAAACATGTGATAAAAGAGTATATTGGATTTTATACAAAAATAGAGCAGAAATAACCATTGTACCATCGTGAGAAACGAGCAAAATCGGCCAACTTGGTTCCCATGAATCGCTAACATTCTAAAATCATGATACATATAATTTTTTTTACTTACATAATACTTCTCCAATAACATTATACCATTTTACATTATATTGAACTGTTTTTACGTATTCACAGGCCTTTTGATAACATTTAGCGTAATGCTAGCGCTAATTTACGTAGTGAGTGAACTCGCTGTGACTGATGTTTCAACTCGTATTGTGCTTTTTCTACTAACATAATACCTTTCTAATATTATTATACACTTTTCAACTTTATAGAACTGTTTTGAGATTATTTCAGGCCTTACGTAAATATATAGCGTAATAATAGCGCATAGTAACACACACGGTGAAGTCGCTATGACAACTAATTCAACTTACAACCTATTTTTTTACTTATATAATTATTCTACACTAACATTGCACATGTAAACACGTGATATAATTGATATTACATCATTTCTGAACGTAAGATGGAACTTAGCGTCATATTTGCCCGTACTTACACAGGGAGTGTTATCGCGATATTTGTTTCATCTTACACAAGTAATCAACTTATAAAATACCTTACTACTAACATTACAACATCATCCACTGTATATAATTCCTATCACATACTGACCAGAATGTGGGTGTACTCGTGACATTAATTATGACAACTTACAGTAATGTTCAACTTATACGTTTATTCATGCTAACATTACACCCGTTTCCACTTTATTTCCTTGCTATCACATATTTACTGACCAGATTTACACAGTGGGTGTAGTTTTGATAACAATTCTTTCCACTTACACTAATTCTCATCTTATACATTACTTTTCTGAAAAAATAACACCCGTTTCAACTTTATATTTGACTTAGCACCTACTGACTGGCCTTACCATTATCATGAGCGTCATTTCGCCTTCCCACACAGTTTCAGAAGTGTACGAGATTATGGTATTCCTTGAAACAAGGCTGAAGGCACAACGCAATATTGCACTCGACACACTCGTATCTTGTGTTTTTTCTCTGCGTTGATGGTCTGACTGTCGAGTGCTTACATACATGGCAGCGACGCTGGGGTTTACGACGGTTTGGTTCGGAAGGGATTGCGCTGGGGTAGTGGCAGGCTGCAAGACGTAGGGGAGTCTGAGCAGCACGGGGGGCGCGGGGGCGGTGTGGGAGTCTTTCCTGGGCATGCTTGGCGATTATTTCACGTGCCAGCTCCCTCACAAACCCCTCAAAGGTCTCGGATACTCCGGTGGTCATTGCGTGCAGGTAGTGGGCGTTCAGGACCGTGATGTCGAGCAAGTGGAAAAAGAGTTTCTTGTACCACTTCATCGTTGTCCTGGCACAGTCAACACTTGAAATCATCGAGTCTGACTGATCAACTTGCCTCATGTTCAGATTATAGGCAAGTACAGACTCTGGTTTCCATACGTTGCGCCTCCTCTCGCTACGGTGATCCACGGAGTCTGTGCGGTGCATCAGGGGGCTGTGAACAGTTGATAGGAGGCAAACTTCCCTGTTGTGGTTCCACAGGGTTGCAAGGATGTTATTGGCCTGGAAGAAAACCACCTCATTCTTGTCAAGTTTCCTCCCTATCTTGACCATTTGGCGACGGTTTCTCTTGACTGTACCACAGACTCCGGTGTCGTGTTGGTGGAGGAACCTAGCGAGAAGAGGGCTAGTGTACCAGTTGTCCAGGTACAAAACATGACCATGATGAAGGTACTCTTCTATCATTGTCTTCACCACGGCCCCAGAGAGTCCTATACTCCGATCTTCTATTATATCTGTCTGTGCGCCCGTGTACAAGACTATGTCTTGCACATAACCAGTCTTACAGTCACACATAACAAAGATCTTGAACCCGAAACGGTGTCTCTTGCTGGGTATATACTGCCTAAAGGAAATATTGCCTCTCCACAACACAAGACTCTCGTCTATGACGAGGTCTCTGTAGGGATAAAATGAGGAGCGGAACATTTCCCGTAAATGATCAAATACCAGCCTAATTCTCCTCATTTTATCGGTGTTATTTGCATTGGCTGGATCATCTGCATCAAAAAAGTGGAGGCGGCCGAGAATAAACTGAAATCTATTACGACCCATCACCTTTCCAAAGAAAGGTGTTAGGATGATTGGGTCCGTTGTCCAATAGGCGGGAATTTGATTTTTCTTCACCACACCCATCAAGATTACCAGGGCCAAAAATAGGAACATCTCTGATATAGTCACGGGAAAGTCATACTGTTCTGCATGCTTGCTTGTGGTTCCTAGGCGTTCACTTTCAAGGCACTGGGATTGTGAAAATATATTCGTCTGTTCTACTATGCGCCCAACAAACGCCTCATCAAAAAACAAATTGAAAAAATCTAAACGTGACGACCCAGCATTTACACCTGGAGCCGTGCAACCTGACCGCCACTCCTCAGTGAAAGGGTGAATGATGGGAGTAAAATTACTCCCATCCTCCCAGTTCCACGTGACACCACCGTCTCCAGCCACGTCACCATCGTCCCCTTCGTCAGGGTGGGGAGGTGAGGGTGGTGGGGGAGGTTGGGGAGGTGGAGAGCGGCGCCTTTCATCACTCGCACTTCTCTTCCCTCTCCCTTTTCCTTTGCCCTTTCCCTTCCCTTTCTTTCCTTTCCCCACATCCTGGGGCTGTGGGGAGGAAGTTTGGGCATATTCAGGGGCGAAAGAAGTGCTGGGGAGTGACTCAACCTCCTCTCCCCTAGGCCTACGAGCACCACGTGCTCATGCTGCCTCCCTCACACCACTGGCCCCTTCACCCCGCACTACCCCCACACCACTCTCACTTTCACCCCGCGCTGCCGCCACAACACTTTCCCATTCTTCCAGCAATCCCACCACACCACTTGCTACTTCCCCAGACAAAGTACTTGAACCATACCTTAGGTGTCGTCTCGCCCCATCTTCTGATCCACGTGGTGATATTTTTTCCTTTCCCAACCACTCGGCGATATCACGTCCTAGCCCTCCGTCATCCTCATCGTCCTCATCCTCGTCCTGATCAGAATCGTGATGGAGAGATAGCTGTGCACGTGGTTGGGGAGCAGCCTGGCCTTCCCTTGCATTACGGTATGTCACATACCGCATTTTTTGGGGCGAAGGGACCTCCTCATCACTGCTACTTATTTCTTCCTCTGGCTGGACGTAATCGCGATCCACCACATCATCATCGAGTGGAGAATCACTGTCTCCAGTGAAGGCTTCCAGGACGGATGCAATTTGCTCATCTGAGAGACCTTTCCGCGCCATGTCTGACCTGGGTCACTGCTGGCAGGTGAGTGACCGAGACAAGGGCGAGCGCGGGTCACGCGGGGTCTAGGACGCTGCCCGCCTGGCGGCAGGTAGGGGAGGCTTGGGTACCCGGGCGAAACGAAAATCTCCTGCGAATTTTGAAAATTGTGGAAATTATGAACCTTGCAATTGCAGGACGTTGAAGTACGTCCTCGGGACTGGCTGTGACAAAACGTGAGGACGTGGAAGTACGTCCTCGGGACGGCGTGGGTTAATTTTTAAAATGTCATCATTTTGTTCGTGGCAAAATGTTTGCATGCATCGGTCTCAGTCATCTAAGGGTGACTTTCCAGTCTGCTTGATATCTGGCACCCTCCTGATTCATTCCCTTAACCTCATATTGGAAGTTTGCCTATGATCCCCAATAGTAATAGATTAGATTTGCTGTCTTGCCATATATTATAGAGTACAGTAGATTTTGTTCCGAAGAGTGAAAACTTGGTGGGAGAAAAGAGTGGGTGATTAATAAGATAAAATTGGCTAGAGGGAGTGAAGAGCAGTAATGTAAGATTTTTTTTTTTTTTTTTTTTTTTTTTTTTTTTTTAAGGGGAAGGGGGATCTTCCTGGCTAGATATATAAAAACAGAATGAGGCTGAGAGCAAAGAAAGAATTGTATCAACGTTAGTACAATAAGCTTCCATCGTGCTTTTTTTTTTTTTTCCTGTAACTCTATGGGAAAATTGCCTCTTTAAAAGTTCCATTGTAGCCTGTGAAGCTGACTTGCCTGGTTTTCCCTTATTCACATAGTACCAGTTGCTTAGAAAAAGATGTGATATTTTGGAAAGCATCCCTGACTTACACTGAGGACTTACGGTAGTGTAATTTGTCAATATGCAATGTTAAAGGAGCGAGCCCGTGCAGGTGTTGTGGAAGAGGGAGCGCGAGGGTTGGCGAGAGCACAAGAGGAACGTGTAGCCACCCTGGAAGCCCGGCTGGCAGAACTCTCAGTAACTGTGGCCTCATACCACCGCACACACCAAGACCACCTTCATGCAATACACACTCTCAAGGTCAGATTTACGAAGCTTGTTATCATATCCTCATAATGTGTAGTGCACCAGAACAGTAATTTAAAAATCTGGTAAATTGGACAGCTGCTGTGTAGGACTGAAGTGTGTCTTATGTCTGTAATCATTGTAGTAATAGCAGAAATAAGCTTCTATTTTTTGATGTGATATCTGGTTAATTTGTGCTTAAGAATGGCTAGTGTTTGTTAGGGGGCATTCCTATTCGATGGTGAGAATTGATTGTAACAGTTATATCTTGGTATAGGAGAAAGTGTCTGAGCTAGCAGAAGAGAAGACATCACTGCTTTCACGTTTAGAGTCAGAGCGTGAGAGTGGGACCGACATCAGCACACTCTGTCGCCGTCTTGTTACCCTCAGAGAACAGCTTGTCAAGGCCAATCTTAATACTGAACACCCTGTTGATGTTGAAGGTAAAGGCAGGTTTCTTTTTGTGACTTGGAAAAGCTTTTAAGAAGGGTTAAAAATACCATTTATTGTAAAACAGAAGAGGTACCGGTACGGTATATCTTTCATAAAGTACTGTTCAGCAGGGCAATTGCACCATTTTTTTGCTGCTTTTTTCATTAATTGTTAGTGTAACAGAAACTACAGGTGTGATTTGCTTCAGCTAATTGCTTCAAGTTACGGGTTTATGTATGA
This sequence comes from Coenobita brevimanus, assembly GCF_032717465.1. Taxonomy (NCBI): domain Eukaryota; kingdom Metazoa; phylum Arthropoda; class Malacostraca; order Decapoda; family Coenobitidae; genus Coenobita; species Coenobita brevimanus. The sequence goes on along the minus strand of NC_137047.1, from coordinate 11,529,332 downwards.
GGAAAATGAAAACGGAGTTGCTGTGCAAAATAATAAAGCACTGATATACCAGTATGGGAAAACATGATAGTGCAGTTGCCCAATCCTTTGGGGCAATCTGGCAAATCCATATAAAAGTAAAGTATTCATCCATCTATCATCCAGTCCTATGTTGCCTCATGAGGAGCGGAGGAGCCCGGGGCTAGGCTAGTTGATCCTGATATTAAGATGAGAGGGACCAGCCCCACTCATTCCTGAGTGGCATTTCATGAGCAATAAACCCCAACCATCCCTTGGACATAAACGTACACAGGCTCAATCCAATTGGAGCACCTTAATTACCCACTAAACCACCAGACGCCATAATTTGGTTATATGGTTACCACCCATCGTATAGTGTGGATATTGTGGCCATGGGTTCTATTTTGTATTGGCACAGAGTTGGGGTGAGGTCATCACCAAACATTTGGACTTCAAGCAGCCTTATATATATTGTCTAGAAGAGGATCAGCAAGTCTCTCTCTCTCTTTCTTTCTCTCTCTCTTTCATTTAGATCAGAGAGCCGACTATAGATCTCCCCACCCTGTGTAAGTGTTGGAAATAGGTTTACTGATGGGATGATGATGATGATGATGATGATGATTTATGGATGTGAAGAGACTTTGTGTAGATGTAGCTTAGAATTTAGTAGGCGTAAATGATATATGAATGGATGTACTGATACTGTAATACCCATATAACTGGGCTCTGTTTTGAAAATATTTTTCCGGTTTCTGGCTCTATTTACCCCATTATCATGATGATACTAACATAATTGTTCATATTTTTTATTTTAATAAGGTCAAGTTCAGAGGCTTTTAGACCTCATTATGTGAATAAAGCTTACTTTTACAGGCCTCCTGTTTGGTGGAGAAAATATTCATGCTCGCTGTCAACAAGAATATGATAACCTGAAGGAAGAATTTGAAAATTACAAAATATCCTCAAAGCAGCAAGCAAAGTGAGTTACAGATTCACTTAATGTCCATGTATAGTATACACTAGACCCTCATTATAACGAACTTTTTTTTGGGGGGGGGGTGACAGCCTGATCTGATAAAACAGATAGTCCATTAAATCCAATGGTCTCCCCCCCCCCCAGAGGTGGGATTTCAAGCACATGTTTGAAAATAAATGAGTACAGTAACATATTCTAGTATTAAAAATGAATATTATACCCATTTTACTTTAACTCTGCCCATAATTTCACCTCTTTGCAGCTGTTTGACATCCTTAACATTTCTCTTGACTAGTACAGTATTACTATAGTCTATTATTACAACTCAGCAGTCATGATGGAGAGAGAGCTGTTGCACCCCACTTACCAGACATTGTTCATTACAGCTGGGTAATTTGGTGGCCTTCGTAGCATCTGTTAAATCCAGTGTTCAGTCAGTCGAGGTTCAGTAAAGCCAGGGTCTACTGAATTTTGTAAGAAGAGATATTCGTAAGATGCAGTGCAGCCAGTGGTCCTTTTGAGAATAGTTAGAATGTAATATATTTTTTGCCAGTCACATTGTTTCACTTAATAAGTATAGTTTCCCTGAACAGGAGTGTAGGTGAGCCAGTATGCAAGGGTGAGTGCAATAAGACAGTTGAGGAACTGAGGCACAAGATCCGCAGCCTCACCTCTGCTGCTCAGGCTGCCACCGATTCCCATTCACAGCAAGTTGCATCACTGAAACAGGTAACGATACCCATTTGAGTAAATAGTGTGTTCATAAGATGTATTGTACATGTCCATATATATACGGTTCATTTCTTCAGTTGTAATTTTGAAAGAAGCTACTTACTGGAGCAGTAGAGATGTTGTATATGAGGAGTACACTTGGAGTTACCAGAGGAGAAAGTTGAATAAATGAATATATGTGCAGACAGAGTGGTTAGGAAGTGGATATACAGTAAGCCCTATCTAAAGTGAACTCACTGGGGCGGTAAGTGAGCTGTTGAATCTGATGTTTGACAATCATCATTTTTGAACTCAGATTCTCTGCAGTGTACAGGTATCCCTACCCTAGGTCATTAGTTGCACAGCAGCATCCAGAGGGGTCATATTGTTGTGTTTCATGTCATATTGCATCATTTATAATGGCTCCAACATGCCTGCATGCATCAGCCTTGGTCACTTGATAGCAGCTGTCCATGCTGCTTGATCTCTGGCAGCATCCCTGTTCAGTCCCTCATCCCTGAGGTTACACACTGTGATCTTGTCACGGGTGTTTTTTTTGTTTGCCTCTCGCAACCCTACCCCTCGTTGCATGCACCTCTCACTTCCCACCTTCTGTACCCAACTGTCATCCTCCATCCTCTGAACATGCCCAAACCACCTCAATCTAACCCTCTTCATCACAACATCAGTACAATCTAGTTCCATTCTTCCTCTCAACTCTTCAATCAGTATTAAAATACAGTGCTGTACATTAAGAAAAAAAAAAAAAGTTTAATCACCTCTCCTCATGTGGTCCATCTCTGTCAGTCAGCCAAATCCACCATATGTACCAAACCTTGTTCAGTATATGTTGAACTTGTTTGGTTGGCTCAGAGAGGTAAGGCAAAATTGGTTGCATTGAAGTTCATTATAAAGAGGGCATACTGTAATAGGTGAAGATTACCCTTGGAGTACAATTGCTCTTTTTTTTTTATTAGCTATATTTTTGCTTTATGTATGTTTCTTAACCCTTTTGTTACAGTGTCTCTCACCTAAGCTGAAGAAAATACTGTAGACGAGCAATGGAAAAAATAAAAAGACATTGTCATGCTAATGAAGTTAAGAAGAATGTAATGTGATGATTAATTGAATATATGGAATGCATGGAGATGTGATGATTAGTAGATTTTTATACATGAACAAAATTTATGGGAAACTGAGAAGAAGATGGAATGTGTAAGTAGTGGAGTACAAGAGGGAAGGTGGCTTAGATTACTGGGAAAGACTAAATCAGTCAGGAGTTCTGTGACTCAAGAAAACAGGTACCACAATATTAATTTTCTTTGTCTTATTTGAAGGAGATAGCGAATTTGAGAGAGAGTAACGATAATCAGATTCGAAGAATTGAAAGTGAGCACAGAGCCACAGTTGCTGCCCTGGAGCAGCAGCTGTCACAGCAGCAACAGCGTTCCCTCACCACACTTAGTGAACGAGATCAGGAGATTCAGCGTCTGACAGAGCAGCTGCATCAAGCCCAAAAGGCACCACCTCAGGTCAGTTCTTTTTATAAATCACATCCTTAACCTATTCACACCCAGATGAGCACATGTCCTTCCCTGTAGAATAGGCCTGTACAACATAACCCACATTCTGCAGCTTTGCACTACACATACCACACAATGCAGACACAATGTCAGCAATGCAGGGAACCTATGGTACAACACCATTGGGCAGTAGCTTACCTGCGGTCACTGGGTTTGCAGGGGGAAGCATGACCGGGAGTGAGCAACAACAATCCTGCACAGTTACACCCCATGTTACTAAGAACACATTAATTTGGCTTAATAGTGCCCTTTATCTTTCCTGATTGCTTAGTTGTAACAAGAGATTAACACTAGAATATTGTATGGTGATAGCCACAAAGAAGTTTTATGGAAGGGATGTAAAGCAGTGATATGGTTATAATTTGCCACTGAGCTGCAGAGAAAGTAATCCACAAAGTCAAAAATCTCCACCAAGTTAAGGTACATAAGCCATAATTAGGAAGAATTCACTTACACTTAGTCGTTTATTCATAACCTAAATTGATTTTTGATCAGTTGGTAGTAGAAGAAAGGATTGTTGAAACCTTCTCCCCCATATCCTTTAATTTATGATAGATCCATTGTTCTCACCTCAGTTTTATTTCCAGGAATGTTTGATAGATTAATACAGGTACAGTAATTTATAATCATTGGTCTGCCGTTTCCTTGTTTCCATCTTTTCTCTTCTGTCCTTTCCTTCACTCTTTCCTCTTTCTTCTGCCTACGGGTGACTTTACGCTCCTTCCTCAATCATTCTTTCCTTCATTCTTTCCTTTTCCTTCTGCCTGTGGGTAGCTCTACACTGAGTGACAAGCCAAATGGTTTCCTGTACACCGAGAAACCATTTGATATGTTGGGTGGTAACCATATAACCAAGTTATGGTGCCTGTTGGTTTAGTGGGTAATTAAGGCGCTCCAGTCGAATTGAGCCTGTGCAGGTTTATATCCAATGGATGGTTGGGGTTTATTGCTCACGTAATGCCACTCAGGGATGAGTGAGGCTGGTCACTCTTATCTTAAATGTCAGGACCAACTTGCCTAGCCCCGGGGTCCTACACTTCTCATGGGGCGACATAGGATTGGATGATGGATGGATGGATGCAATGTTCTGGACATAATGACTGTATAGCTTTGCCATCTGTTAGCCTGTTATTTGATGTAATCCATCCTTAGTTTACCATAAATTCCTGTTTTCAGATGTAGGTATACATTTTTTTTTTTTTTTTTTTTTTTTTTTTTATAACAAAGTAGAAGAGATAAGTATAAATAATCAGTTAGCATTTTGTTATATAATGTGCAACTCTGTTATCAGTAAAAGTTTTTCAACTTAGCAACTTCATATTAATTGTTATTTATTGATTTATTAACATCTTGAATTATATGGTTCAGTACAGTATACAGTGCGGCAAGAATTGTTTCAGATCGTGAATGAATGACCATTTATTGTATGGCTTTATGAAGCCTTCATGCTGCAGAATGTTGAAATTCTGTGTGTATGTTATACTTTCTTTGACAGAACAGAGTTAATAAAGTAGCGTTGATCAGTTTTGTATGATTTGTGAAATAAAATTTATTATTTTATTGTACGCTTGGCATTCTTTGGCTTTTCATGATAATCCATCTTGTCAAGAGTGCTATTATATCACCATGTTTTGAATACCCAGTGATAAACTGCACTTACCCCCATTGGAGTTGATAGCATGGATTGAGAATGATATGGTCACCACAGGAAGGTGGCTAATAATGAAGTCATAGAGGAAAGTGAATGAAATATGTATAATTTAAATGTAAGTGAAAATATATTTTAGAATTCACAAGATTGTGTTATAGCTGTGCTATGTGTGAAGTTTGACTGAGCAGAATGATGATATATAGGTCTGACAGAATGTAGAAATATAGTGCAGAGTATTGAAAAATTGAGGTGTTTGTTGGTACTGTAAAGCAATAACTTCTTGCACCTAAAAGAAGCAAGTAGAGCAGCTGATAGATGGAAAGCAAATAAGAGAAGAAGGCAAGAGAGATGCATGGGCAGAACAGTCTCTCTATCTCTCTCTCTCTCTCTCTCTCTCTCTCTCTTTTTTTTTTTTTTTTTTTTTTTTTTTTTTTTTTAATGTGAGGAAGAAGGAACCAAAGGCAACGAGCCCATAAAACTGTTCCTTCCAAGAGAAAGACAAAAAATACAAGAGAGAGCCAAATTCAAGAGAGAGCCATAGGGGTCTTTGCAGGCATCAGCAAGATGTTGTTGAAGTTGTATATATTGTTGTTTAATTGGTTGAAAACAGAAAACACATTTTATCCAGAATACATTCAGAAACTTGTGTTATTGGAGTGATCTTTTCAGAGGGAGAGTTACCTTAGTAGTATATGATGTAGGAAAGTACGTTAGTGTGTACGATATTTATATTTTTTAAGGACTGTTTTCGTTATATCCGAGTGGATATATTGTACAACTAAAAGATAGACTTGTAAAATTTTGAATCAGTTTAATCACAAGGAAGTTACGACAAGAACATATTTATACATTGTGTTGTGTTTGGTATGTGGATTTTTCCTTGTGGATGTTGGATTAAATTGTTAAATAATGTGAAAAAGTGGAGATGCATAAAGCTGGATATGCATATATAAAGTTGGAGTTATGTCTATGTATTTAACTAGAAACATGTTATCTGTGTAGTGTTTATGTGCATGGAGATGTACATACAAAGTTGGAGATCCTTCCAGCCATCCAAAGAGTTATTATCCTTCTTTATATCAGGAATGGAGGGACCTGGGGCTTGGCTGCTCTGTCCATTCACTTACGGCAGTGGTGACCAGTTTGTTTTCCCTGAGCAGCATAATGTGAGCAGTGTACCTCAACCACCCATTAGACCAAAACCCATAATGGCTATGCTTAGTTGGAGTGTCTTAACCCACTAGACCGCCGAGAGTCCATATGTTGGTTATATGGTTATCACTCATCGTTGTAAATGGTTATAAGCTTGCAAATCTGGAGTTAGTCATATGGAATATGAACCATTTTTGAACAATGATATGTATGCAAAACTGGTCACAATAATGCAGAAGTCCAATATGTGTGTGTGTGTGTGTGTGTGTGTGTAAGAGAGAGAGAGAGAGAGAGGGAAACAGGAGATCTAAACAGAACTGGAGGAGTATGAGAAACCAGAGACATGGTTGCAGCTTTAGAGAAATGTGTACAAAACTGGAGGTTATGTGCCAAAAATATGAAATATTAATTCATTTCCAGTATTAGCAACTTATAACTACCCAAAGCAGTGAAGTTTTCTACCATTTGTTTTTTGCATTACTTCTGATAGGCACAACAGGTCACTGTTATGTTGTTGATTCATTACTGTCATGGATCACAAAGCCATTGCAGTGATTTTCCTGTGGCAGTTCACTTTTACTTTCATCTTGCACTAGATGATTTTCCTGTGGTGGTTCACATTCATCTCTCACTATTTGATTTTCCTGTGGTCTTTCACTTTTACTTTCCTTTCTCGCTACTCGCACAAACTTTATGTAGCAAGGTCTGTGGTAGCCCTCCACATGTGGGTCATAGGTGGGAACTGGAACTCCTTCACACTGTGGAAAGTGGCGCTCCTCTCCTTCCAGTTTGCCTCGTAATTTTTTGCTCTGTAATAGTTTGCTGTAACTTCTTTCACTGAGTAGGATGACATTTGTTCGTTTTGACAGGTGGAGTTCAGGGTAGTGCACCACGCATCGCAGGCCCTCCTCAGATATATCCCCAGTCTCATCATCGCAGTCTGGAAATATGTTCTTGTGTTAACTTTTGAGTTTACATAGTATACTTGTATGAAAGTTTATAAAAAAGAAATTACTGAATAACATCCTCACCGATTTTGCATCTTTTTATCAGATACATTACTTGAATATAGTAATACTTTTGACAGTAGAATATATGTTGCATACATTTGTAACTGTTAAGATACCATGGGTGATACTGTAAGATTCCATGTATGTATGGTTGTTCATATGTGTTTATAAGGGAGAGATATATACTGGCATGCATTTTAGTCAGTGTCTTATTGTCACTAGTGCTGCATATGTAATGGCTTTTGTCAGAGTGGTGTGGGAAGCCTAGAGGCGACAGCTGCACTGCTCTCCCAGGTGAGCGGTGGAGGTGAGGGGCCACTGTTGCACCACCTGGAGGAGCTGGCACGCCGTGACCAGGAAGTGAGCCAGCTGCTGCGAGAAAAGAGGCAGCTGGAGACCACCATGCGGGAGGTGCAGATGGCTGCTATAGTGAGACAACAGGCTCAGCAGGATACCATAGAAGCACTGCAGGATGAGGCTGAGAGGTTAGTGCAGCTCACATTATCATCATCATCATTTCCCCGAGCCTTTACATCACCCAGGACTTACTAAATGCTGTAGCTAATGTAACTCACACATCACTGTAACTACATGATTATGACTATGTATTATGAAGAAAGAAGTAAATGAGAGTACCTGTATATTACAGAGTAGGCTGCATACAAGCATGCCTCATATTGGTTGCTACAGTATATAAAAATTCAGAGTAAGAATGCTCACACATCAAACCTTAACTATTGAAAAATGTTACAAACAAAATTTAATTATTGTAATTCCACTTTTTTTTTTTTTTTTTTTTTTTTTTTTTTTTTTTTTTTTACCTAAAGATCAGTTGTAACTGACTTCTGGTTTTCAAGGAACATTAACATGCTCATTTGCTGATGGAGATTTTTATATGCATAGATGTTAACAGGAGAATATTGATGATAATAATTTCTTTTCAGACATCGTCGAAATGTATCGCGAGAAGGTGAGAACTTGGAATATCTGAAAAATGTGGTTTTAAAATACATGATGAGCTCTGATGCAGAGTCCCGACAGCTGATGTTGAATGCCATTGCGGCAGTGCTCAAATTCACCAGCCAGGAGGTGGAGAGTGTGCGACGGTACAATGCACTGTGGTGGTGGCAGCCAGCACCCAAACAGCTCACACCAGGCAAGAATGGCAATTAACCTATGCCTTTACAATTGTCGTATTACAGTATTGTATTTAGTATAGCAGATATGTGGTATACTGGCAACACCTAGGGCCATATTCTTGTCAGCATAGGAGGCTTACTAGCACCAATCCATTTACTGGTTTACATTTGGATTTGGTACATAAATTTATAATATGTGCTATATGTGCAGTCTGTACATAAATAAAAAAATGCATACTAGACATATAGCAGAATATTAGGGTGCAGTGTGCAAGATAAATTCTCAAGGAAGAGGTGCTTGAAAATCTCCAGAACTAATGAGAATACAGACCTTTGTCTGCCAAATTGCCAGATAACTATATTTTTCTAAAGTAACTAATTCTGAGACGGTCATTATTAATGAGTGATTAGCTGTTAGATAACAAATTCTTAAAATTCTCGTATAATTTTTTAAAACCAGGTTTTAGTGTCATTTGTACAAAATAAATGTGAACTTTTAGCAAAACTCCGTGAAAGCTATCATAAGTGCAAGTAAGGGATGCTTTAATGTTATGGTACAGATCTTATGTCATTTCCACACAGAAAGCTGATGTCCTTTACATCTCTAGCCCCTCAGAGATTGTGGACTATGGCAGCATAGTAGCACAATTGGGCCTTATATCCTGGTGAATCTAGTACAGTCAGTCCTCAATTAAATTCGAGAATATATGCAGGCAAAGTGCCACACAAAATGAAAATGGAAGGATAGTGTTAAGAAATTTTGATTCAGAGAAGTTTTAGCATCCAGGAGAATGGGAGGCATGTAGGGAATAGAGCAAAATTGGAATATAAAGTTTTTTATGGAGGGATGACTCTATATCAGTCATCCATTACAGGCCAGAACTATAAGTTGTTGCTCAGCAGGGCTTGGTTGTGGATACATATTTGCTTTTAGACCATTATGTATGATTGTGAAGAGCTACATGTGAGTGAATGAGGTTGCTTTCTCGTGATTTTTGGTACCGTACTGCTGGAGCAGGTAACAACAAGCATTAAAGAAAAAAAAAGTCAGATATGCTTCTCACTCATGATTTGTAATTTCAGAAGAAATTAATACCAGTAATGAATCACTGACAACTTTGATTGAAGACAGGGTGTTAATCCATCAAGATCTTAACAGTGAAGCATCTTTAAACAAGGACCAACTGTAGTACTTCATTATGCCCATCACTAGTCTCACTTGCACATGTGGCTGATATGCCAACAACAGTATTATAACTTCTGCTTTTTTTCTTTATGTTTATGGGACCATGGCTTGCAGTTCACTGATCTGTAGATAATGACAGTTGCATTGTGATATTCTTAGCTAATTGTCATATTTGTACTGGTGTTTTGGCAGTTTTTTCTGGCTTTGGACTATGGTTTGCCTGAATTAATATTTGGAATTTAGCAAATATTTGTTACACTAGTCTCATATTGGCTGTACCAGTACAGGGTAGTACAGTCTGTCCTTGTTGTTGTTAGTAATTCTTTCTTGCTGCGTATCATGTCTACCTTTATATTTTTATGTGTGAACTTCCTTTTATTTTGTACCAGAATATTGTTAGCTCTGTAATTTTGAAGTTGTTTTCTCCCATATATGCAGAGAAGTACACAGTTATATGCAGTATTCAGGTATTAAGATATCCTATTTATTGGGTTGTTGTTGATATTCTGTGGTTTTAATTATTTTGGTTGAGTGGTACATTCCATATGCTTTCCATTTGTATGTATATACTGTGTTTGTATATGCTTAGCTTTGCTGCATAGTATTTCTTAGTGTACATTAATGCTAATTTCTTGCAGATGGAGTATAGTGTACAGTTGATTTCATAAGTTCCAGGTACAGTGGATGGCCGATTGTGTAGTATTTATCAACATTTATCAGGGTCTGTAAATCATAGTATATCTAGATGAATGGCCTGAAACAACCTTTTTGCAGTGGTCAGTGTATAATGTTACTAAAGCATTCCATTTGTATAATACAAAGGCCTCTGTATCAGGAACTTTTGAACCCAGCTTCACTGGAATATGTTAATTAGGCAAGGACTTTTAACATATGGATGTGAGACTATGGTGTGGCATGAAAATGAAAAGTCAAGAGGGAGGGCAGTGGAGATGGGACTGCTGAGGAATGTATGTGGAGTACAGAGAATGGATAGGATACGAAATAATGTGATTCGTGAAAGATGCGGAGTGAGGAAACCTGGGGACACCAGAATCAAAGAGAATGTACTGAGATGGTATGGTCGTGTGGAGAGAATGGATAACAATAGAATGGTGAAAAAGGTATATCTGAGGAAATTTGAAGGAGGGAGGAGGCAAGGTAGGCCAAGGAGAAGGTGGAGGGATATAGTGAATGAGTGTGTGAGGAAGAGAGGTATGGTAGTCGGTGAGGCTGAGGGACTGACGAGATTGAGCTGGCTGGATGAATGTTGTGAGAAGAAGTGTATGATCTGGGATTTGGCACCCCTTTTTCATGTGACAGAGTTTGGATTGACTCAATCGGATACGTTTATGTGAGGCTACAGAATGTTGTGAAAGTTTTTGGCATATCAGATAGAGCCAGGATTCCTGGGGCTTGAATGATGAGTGAATGGATGTGTGGCCTATTGAATTAGGCAAACTTGACTGTTGAGACATTGCTACTCCTTACCCTGCCCTAGGGTGGGGATGGAGGTCTGGATGATGATGATGATGATGTAAAATACTGTACTGTATGGTAGTTACTGAACTTCATTTGTAACCATAGAGGCTAATTACAGTATAGCAAGTCATTAGTGCTGTAGATATTTGGTAACTCAGGTGCCTGAATATGGGAGCCAACATGCAGTTAGCGGGAAGACTGGCAATGACAGCCCTGATTGCTGCCCAGCTTCTCTACATTTCTGTTTATTTGATGCATCTAACTTTTATTCAATAGTTTTATCATTGACAACTTGCTCCCTCCGGGAAAATAACGACAGGTGATCGTTATGACAACTTCTCAAGGGCACTTTGTATGCACATACACTACTTCTTCGCATAAACACTCCTCTTCCTCTCCCTTCTGTCTCATCAGTATATTGCTCAACTCTCTTTTTCCCTGTTACACAATTTTACAATAAAATATCCATACTCTAACCCTGTGTGCAATGCAAAACTTTCAGTACACTTACCTCAGCACAGTCCAGTGGTATGTACTGTAGGTCCTTGTTGCTTGCCCAGGTGAGTTGCATCTTTTTAAATCCTTCAGTCTGATAACATATAGTTTATTTTTGCTATCTCAGGATGATAGTAGTTAGCTTTAGAGAGACTTTTCAATTTATAGGGGTTAGATATAGCATTCACTAACTCATATGTCATTGGAATCTAGCAGTTAATCAGATGGCTGTCTTCATGGCAAAGAACTGTTGCCATAAATTAGTTATATACAGTAATTATTATAAAACATTTGGCATCTTCCCATAAGCTGTTTTTTAATGTGTTTTTGACACCACATTTCATATTAATAAGAAAAGAAAACAATGCTAATTAATTGTCATACCTCCCAGCTTGAAATTCTAGTGTAATCAGATTGCTTCTTGGTAAACCAGTAGATTAGAAAAAGATTATCTTTTCAGTGGTGCAGTGAGAATGTTTAATCATACTCCTGGCAGGTAACACATTATCCTGAAGTTAGCGAACAGTGGAAAATGCATGCAAAGCGCATGCAAAATTATAATTTTCTATCTATCTATCTATCTATAGCCCACGCCCTAATCCCGCAAAGGGTGGCCGCAGACAAAACGCCTCCAAGTCTCTCTGTCACCCACCATTTGACTACCCTCCCCCCAGTTCACCCCCCCCCTCCCTCATATACCTCTCAACTCCATCCCTCCACCTCATCCTTGGTCTACCCCTCCCTCTCCCTCCCTCCACTTCACCTACATACACCCTCTTAGTCAGTCTTTCATTCACCATTCTCTCCACATGTGCAAACCACCTTAGTGTATTTCTCCTAATCTTCTCAACCACATCCACATCTACCCCACAACGTTCCTTCACTTCTTCATTCGTCAACCTGTCCCTCCACGTCACTCCACATGCTCCTGTCAAGTAACTCATTTCCACTGCTCTCACTCTTGACCTTTTCCCCTCTTGCAAGGTCCACGCCTCGCTTCCATACGTCAGGGTAGGGATCACAATACTATCATGCAGTGTATTCTTAACTTCCATACTCACCTCCCTATTTCTCATCACTGCTTTCAGTGTACCAACAACCTTCCTTCCCAGCTGTACCCTTTCATGCCGTAAAAAGAACTAACTAAAAAAGCAAATAAAGCGCCTCGGACCCGGACGGACCATAATTTTCACTTTCTTTATATATATGTTGCAGTATCAGATTTCATTGTTACCTGTTGAAGGTAAACTAACAATATACAGTAATTACTATTTTTTAACACTTGGATTCTGTATAAACAAATTATGTAATACACTTTCCTCACCTCCCGGGTGCACTTAAGATAATAAAAAATGCTTTGACTAAGAATTAAAATGGTGTAAGAACATATATACTTTTTCCTGCAGGACTGTATATTTTCATGACTGAGAATGAACCATTGGGAAGAAGTATAATGCCTCAAGGTTCCTTCTATCTATGCAATATGTGGGATTGGACATGATGCAGCTGTTAATGGTTTTTAATTTTCATTGTTTCCTTAAAACATACAAAGGAAATTCACTTACACCATTCATAGCATTATTCCATTATTACATGGTTATAATCCTTGCATGAGGCAGGTCACCTTGCAGGTAGGTAGCCACAGGCTTAAAGAGATAGCACAAGGTTGCAGTTTCACTGTTAACAAGAAACCAGGAGGTGTTTCTTATGCACCAAATCATAATTCATGGATGTTGTTTGGCAGCTTACCTTTGAATGTTTATCAGTGTTTCATAGAGCATCTAAATTTGAACAAGCAGTGATTACAGTACTTAAATCACACAATTCTTCTGCATAGGACAGTGCTGAATATTTTTACTGCTTTGTCTTTAAGCACTGATGAGAAACCTATGCATAGTGGCACTGTGTACTGTGGGTGTAGCTAAGCAGCTGTGGTATCCACCCAGGAGCTAAAGCTATTTTCATGCACTTTGCTGACCCAGGTCAAGCCCTGGTGAGGTGTTGTCTGCCAAGAGGGGGGACCAGTTCCCTGCATGGTATATGTAATGTGCTGTACCTGTAGAACAACCGCACAGAAGCAGTTGCTTACCTGTGGTCGATGGGTGTGTTTGGTCAGACAGATGGAGGTTCAGCCACAACAACAGCTGCTTTGTCATAACCAGAATATGATTATTAGCATCACAGCACTCACATGGTTAGGGATTGCAGTTTTAGACACTTCAAGAAGATGTTTTATTTAGCAGTGTGTTTTATGTAGGATTTTATAAGTACATTACCAGAAATTTAAAGATAAAATTACATTTAACATTGTCTAATGATACGGAGCCCTTTAATCAGACCTCATACAGTGAATAAAATTATTAAAAACAAAATCACTATTCTTTGTTATTTGCTGTTCTAAGGTTCTGCCTTTGCTCATGATTTTGTTGTATTGTACAGTCTTCATGCATGGTTAAGTGATTGTATTCTTTCTTTTCAATACTCTGTATTCCATTATCTTGCACTGAGATCGTCATTCACCCTTATTTGAAATAAGGTTGTGATGATGTTTGAGAGCTAACACGCATTTGCTCCATTGGTTGAGTGGTAAGCATTACTACATAGCTACCAGCCCAGTATCACCAGGATTCGAATCCTGGTACAGGAAGCTGGTGCCATATCGACTCCATCCATCCACTCATTTTAGGATGGTGGATAAAATTGAGTACCTTAGGGTAGATAGCTGCAGTAATCTAGATGATGCAGTGACCTTGTATCTCAGGACAGTGAATTAATAACTTGCCACATGCAGAAAGGCCCAAGTTACAGAGATGCACACCATGACTAAGCATCTGATGGCATCTGCTCCCACCTCTACATTTTACTGAGCCTTTGTATTATGAAATCAAAAGATCAGCACTGGTTCTGCTTCACTGTTTTCCTGTTACTGGCATTTCTGTAAAGGCTTCTGTTAAGCACTGTTTATGAAGGGAAAGTTTCACCACTAATCACTTTGAGATATGACAGTATATCTTTGCAGAAGGGCCTGTCATGAGTAAAGGATATTTTTTTAGGTGCTTGTGTGTGACTAATAAAAATGTTACTCAAACCTTCCCCCAGAGCATGACACAATTGTAAAATTTACAGTCCCAGTCCCTATTCCTTTTTATATGTGCAAAATACCCTCATTTTGCAGTGAAGATGCATTTGACAAAAGTCCATCACATAACGATTTATTATATATTGAGTCATTTATAACATGGGATAAATGGGGATATGTTTTGGGTCAATGGTCAGTCGCCCAACAAAACTAAAAATAAGTTTGAACTCCCCTAAATTTGTAATTTTGCTTAACTGAACTTCACGTTCTGCTTAACACCAAAAATAAGTCTAAAAGCAAGATTCCAACTCACTCAAGCTGGTAGCTTTTTCACATCACAGCACTTCACTTGCTGCTTGAACTCCAACACCCGACTATTGTTCCGTCATTGTCATTAACCTACCCTGTGGTGATGAGTTCATTGGCCATCTTGCAACAAAGAAATGACTCTTAAGCTTGTATGTCATCAGTTGTGTAAGCAAAAATAGCGATCATACAGTACATCGATCAGTGAGGTTTTGTACGGGATTATAATGATCCTACAAACGAAAATGTTATCATAAATCGAAAATAGGTCCTAACTTTTTTGTCATCATATAAGTGATTCATTGCATACCAGTTCAGTGTACAATGAAGGTCTGCTGCTTACTCAAGTACAGTAGTGTGCTGCCAGCCTTGGTCATACTAAATGTATATTTTGACTGAAGATTACTAGAGAATCTTTCATTATGGAAGAGAAACTTGATGACTGTCTTGTGTACAGATAATGATTGTTTCCAAGAGGGTGGAAAGCAATATAGAGTGGGAAATAGGGTTATAGTTAAAGCTAATTCACGGCAGTTTGGATGTATCATAACATAGGAAGATACTGTTGTTACTGTAGTTTTTGATCATCCGCATTCTTTCTGGCTGAGCAGACCCATCAACTGCAAGCAAGCAATGGCCCCTGCATGGCCATCCCTTGCAGTGAACTGATGTTCCCTTGTGATGGACAGTGCCTCACCACAGTGAGGCACAGGGAATAACGTGGAGGTTTGATTCCTGGATGGACATTGCTTTTGCATCCCTCCACCCAGTAAACAGGGGCTTATTAGGAGGCTCCACACTACCTCATTCTTTGGTTTTATGGTTACCCCGCAGCATTGTAAATGGTTTCCTGGGTTACAGGAAACCATTAGGCTTATCTCTCAGTGTAAAGCCACCTGAAGTGGAAAGAAGAGTAATGAAAAGTGACAGGAAGGAAAGGAAGAAATAGCAAGAGAGGAGGGCAAACACAGTAATGAAATGGGAGAAGGAAGAAGCAAACAGCACTGTATCAAGTGAGTGGATGATGGTTGCCACCACCTGCCACCTAGGGAGAAACAGTACTGTAATACAGTGTATGTGAAACTTGAAATGCAACAACTACATGTCGGTACTGGATAGGTATTATAGTTTCTCTCCCATTCTCTTGCTGTCTGTGTGTACTGTTTGATGTATGATTATTCGTAGTGAACGTATAGCAGTTTATGATTATGCTCCATTGTATTAAAGGTATGAATATTAAATTGTTACATTATATTGCTATGAATGAACTATTTTTATATACTGTGCTGTACTGTGCTGAATACTTTGGTATAGTAATTGTTTGTAAAGTTGTATCATATATTCATTTAATATACAATGTACTTAATCATTTTGCTACTTTTATTTCCATGCTCTGCGATAAGGTATCATGTATTCAGCGACCAGCAGTATATAATATGGACCCTTATGAGAAAGTTTGCTCCTCTTAATTATTTCACCTTCAACTATAATTTGAAGTGTGACTTTTTCTGTCACCCACTGACCCTTTCTTGTTGACTGTCTGCTTCTTGCTGTTTAATTTCCTAGATTAATTACACATCGTTGACCAGTCCAGGTGCAAAAGAACATGTGTATCACACTGAAAACAAATCTATAAAAACTTGTCCCATGTGACATGCACTGTGTTTGGATATGAACAGTCCCTCTCTAGAACAGCCTGTTGGTGTTGGAATATAGGCAGTCCTCAATATAGATAATAGGTGAGTTCTGTAATTCTGTGTTTTTACATAACAACTTGAACTTTTAACTGGAGGAAACTAGCAAATCCACTTAAAAGGTAGCAATGGAACTTTAACAGGCACTTGTATGACATACTGAGCACTTAATTGCATAAAAAGTGTCAGAATAGGCTGTTTTTAATAACAGCGCCTTTATGTAATTTTCAGCACTGATCACAGGGTTACAAAAAATACTGCAGTCTCTAGTAGCGCTGACTTACCTCGCAGTATTGTCCATTTAAGATGGTTGAATTCAGGCAGGCCATTCATAGATGATGCTTGTGTTTTATGACATGTGGGTCAGTAGATTAATATTTTACTGCATTCCATGGTCTTACAGCACTGTCATAATAGGTACTGTATTTAGGATAATATTTCCTTAGATATTGTGCTGAAACACTAATATCTTGCCTCTGTAGTGATCAGAGTGTGGGGGTAAGCATTTCTTGCATCTTACTGGTGATATTACTTTAAGAAACTAAACACATTGGCAATAGCTTCTCCTCCCATAACCCTTCAGTCTGATGATGTATTTTGTTTTACTCAGGTTACTACCGGACAATTTCAGTTATGTTTTGGAGAGACCGTTTGCAGTGACACAGGGCTACAAACCATTACCATCAGCCCCTTCATATCTTGGTGTCTACTTAAGCAGAATAAAATTGGCTGAGGTAGAAAGAATAAGGTAAAAAAATATGTCACAGGACTGAAGAGGTTAATTCTTGACAAGGTGTGAAGGACAGAGAAATAGGCACGGGGACTTAATTATTAATGTGTTTACCTAAAGAGGTCTCTTATTACCCAGTATATTCTCTTATCACAAACAGAGCCATAAATGTCCATTTTTGTTGTTAGGAGGGAGAAGTTCTGAAGAATGATGATGCACATTTTTTGTTGCTGTAATGATTGGCAAGTACTGTATTGTTGAAATTAATGTATATCATGCATATATTTCCTCATCAGGTGGACAAACCTCTTATGGAAGTTTTTCAACACAACACACTACACTACACTACACTACACTGCACTACACTGCACTACTATCGTAACACTGATATAGATGCTAATTACAAGTAATCTGGTAGGTCAGAGTATTAGTCAAACTTCAAATTCAGGTTTTATTTATTGTGACACACACATTTCATGCAGGCAGTTATGATTGTAAAGAAGTCTTGTTCACATGTAACATATTACTAAATAAAAATCAAGTACTAGTTACACCCGAGAGTCAAGGCTTCTGCTCCAAATGTATTAAAAGATGAATAAGATGTCAGCTAACCTTTTACTAGATCAGCTGTCCAGGCAGGGTCATGTGATGCATAGATGTGGGGTCGACCCCCATGATGGCGGTAGTCCCACTCGGCTACACCCCAGCCTTTCCTGCCATTCACTCTGCATGTATACGCACACATGTATAAATAACTGATGTAGAGTGCTCCGTTAATAAAAACTGAACCAAAATTACCCTACAGTCAATGATTCTAAAATAAAATTGAAACTGTTTCATACTCCCAAGGAAAATGAAAACAATGTGATTATAGCAGTGGCATCACACAAGGAGCAGGTTTTTTTTTCTTTCCCTTCCCAGAAACAACAATGATGTGGATGTCTAATGATGAGATGGATGTTTCTGACAATGAGGTGCATATCTGTCAGTGATGTGGGCAGTGAAAATGAGCCCTGTTGAGCCATTTGGTGGCCAGTCCCTTTACTGTTGGATTGCTGAGTGCAATGTGTTTTTATGGACATTCTTTGGCCGTGGGTGGCTGAAAGTTGTAATCCCACAATTGAAAAACACTGGCTATTTCCTGAGGATGGGAGGAGACCTCCCATTTGCTTTTATTGTTTGCCCAGAACTCTTTATATCACATTGACCAAGACAGCATAGTTCCTGATGTTTCATGTCAAACATGACCTGTGCAGTGCCAGTCTCTTGTATAGAACTGACATCTCAGTGCTTCCTAGCAGAGGGGCATACACATTAACTCTGTAATCCCTTGTTGCATGGAAGATATTTGAATGGTGTAATACAGTCTAAATGCTGACATTGTTTTTGGATGGGTAGTGATATTATATTGTACCCATAGATTTTGTGTGGGTCTTTATCTTTCCAAAATGCTTTCACAGAAATAATGGTCTGTGGGATGACTTCTGAAGAGAAATCATTAGGATGAAACACTCCTTAATTTTAAAAAATGGAAACTCATGACCAGGATGTTTAAAAATGAAAACCATTGCAATCATCATCATTATCCTGACTTTCCCATCTAACTAAGGGTGGGGTGAAGAAAGAGAAAACAAGATAGAGAGAGGTTTAATTAACAGTATGCCTTGTGAAATGGATCAGACATTCATTCACTCACCATTCAAGCCCCCAGAATCCTGACTCATACTTCAGAGGCCTAACCATCAGCACATATATTTTGTTATACTTTTGTCTTGAAATGTGTTTCACATTCCATATCGGTTAGAGTCACATCTATCACTTTCAAGTTATAGGTCTTTAAATCCTGGTCATGTGCTTCTTCGTACATAATTCATTTGACTACCTTGGTTCCCTGTCAGTATACTAGCCTCATCAACTCCCGTACCATGTCTTCATACACATCTGTTTACCATATCCATCCACTGTCAAGTTCTTGGCTTATCATGCCTCCTTACACCTTCCAGCCCACTTACATACACTTTTTTCACCACCTTTTTTACTTCAGTCCTTTTCATATAGCCATAACATCTATGCAGTCTTCAACTCTAATGGCAACAGACTTCCTTATTCCACATTTTTCCCAAATCACAGTACAATAGGGCACCAGGTTTCGCACCTAATAGGGACCATGAAAAGTGCCGCCAAAGTTGATTCCATCAAAGCTGGGGCATTGACCTTATGGAAAATAAGCTAATAGGGACTGGGCCTGTAAGAAGACTCACCCCTAGTGTATTTCTTATATAAATATGTCCTAAACTTACCTGAAATGTTGCTATTAACACAGTAAATCACAAAGTTACATTAAATGTTCAACCACTAGCATAAATGAGCTGTACTCGGTCACTGTTTTTACTCTTCTACCTCCAGCACCTAGTTCAAATACTTCTTTACAAGGGCCAGACTGACTTTAAGTTTACTCAGTTGTTTTCTCATACTGTGCACAGTCGACTCTGGCACATTATACATTTTGTATATTTCAGAGTTTCAAGCACCTTTCTCCATTTCTGCCACAATCTTATTTTTTAACTCATCATCATACTTACATTTTTTCACCCCCTTGCAGTAGAAACGCTTCGCCTTCCCTATACCACCTGCTGTTCCAGGTTCACACCTTCTTACACCATTTCCTCTATCACCCGGTCCACCTCCGACTTCACTTGGAGCACAAGATGACATACTCCCATCAATTACTAATCAAGGACACAAGAGTGTAACACAACTTGAGGGCACACTGAACACGTGCATGAAACGCCGGAACTGAGTGTTGGCGCTGGGGTTGCTGTATAACACTTAACTTGCAGACACACTGAACATGTGCGGGAAACAGGCCGAGACTGAGTGTTGGTGCTGGTATCGCCGTGGTGAGAATCTGAAATTTGTGGTGCCGGAGGACGCGAAAGTGTGTTTTTTAGTCACGAATGTGCAATTACGTGAATAAATGATGGCTGCCATGAAAGTTCGTTTTGCCAATCCGGATGCCGCGAAACTTGGTACCTGTTGTACTTTCTTGATCCACTCTATGCACTCCACACATATATGCTCCACAAAACCCCTATTTCCACAGTGCTGACTCCTTACAGTTTGTTGTCATGCCACACCATTCTCACATTCATTTGTTACTGTAGGTAGTAGGAGTATATACAGTACATTTGTTACTGTAGTCAGTACAAGTAAAATACCATGCATGCCTCTTGCAGCCTCCACACTTAGATCTCTGTTTAGTATCAAGGCCTTCATAACACTAGCCACACAATCCAAAAATTAGAATTACCTGAAACAGACCATGCACTCCACCACTCGTGTCTCCCATTCCCACCCAATGTAGAACTCAGGTGCTTCCAACACTGTCACCTCCACTAGGTATTCCATGCCTCCTGTGAAAGCCATGTTAGCAGTAAGCAACGGTATATATATAAAGCATCAGTAAAAATAATAATAATAATACAGTATTACAATGAAGGGGCTTGAATGTATGTGGCAGTGTGTTTACAGGCAAAGACCTTACCTGCAGTAAATGAGAATGCATAGTCAGTTGGTGGATGACCATTCTCACCATGCTGCCACAATAGCAGGTCCACCTTTGTCACTGGTTCTATCTGGCCCCCTCGGCACACGTACCCCATCTCTAGCCTGCACAGACACAGCTTTATATTTAACTAATATAATCCATAATACAGTACTTGATAGGTCGGTTTAGATGAAGTTACTGTCCTCAAAATAAAAGCCACTGTACAGTCCATTGGATCTCAGTGACAGTACTGTCTTTCCAAGTAGTAAATATAATGAGGAATGGGCAACTGTTTGGAACTCCCATTCTTTACACAGAACTGTGTGGTGGACTTGAAACTGTAAGGAAAAAGGCTGACTGTAAACTGCTATTTCGGTACTTTGTTGTGAAGTTGTTGCAAAAACGTGAAGGAAATGCATGGGAAAAAGTACATTCTTTCCTGTCATATCCTGGTCATGAAACTGTAAGGAAAAAGGATAACTGTAAAATGCTGTTTCAGTGCTTCGTTATGAAGATGTTGCATATGCATGAAAGAAATGCACGGGAAAAAACATAGGCAATGCTATGCTGTTGCAAATCTCCATCTGACCAAGCACATACCCCCCACCTCCCTACACACTTAATCATGCACATAATGGCCCTCCCCCTCCCCCCCTCTGTATAACACAGAGACATTAAAACTTAAAAATTTCAGTAGTTTATCCATGGTAATAAGGAAGTAATGAGCAGATTTGATGAAATTATGATTCGTGTTTTTTTTTTCATTTAGGCAGCCATTTTCATGATTACATAAGAGGTACAGTCATGAAACCTCATACATAATTAGATATTCATGTACAGTAGTCATATATCATGTACAACTTCTACCTCCTCGGTGTAATAGCCGCAAAGTTTTAATACAAAAATGCATTGGGTCCTGCAGATTCCTTGCACAGGTTGCATTGAAATTTCTGATTTTTTTTTTTTCATTATTTTCAGAAAAACTACTTAAGACACAGCATTCTACCCGTTAAAAGGCACCAGTTCACTATAAGACACATAACTATGTGAAATTTCATTACTCTGTAATGAATACTTTCTGAGTTCTGGCCCTGAAACGAAATCTTTGTGCCATCTATTGTTGTTGATCCCAGTGATAATACCCTTCTCTGACTTCGTCAGGTAAAGAGTAAAAATACACTCCTCCCTATCATATCCTCCAAAATGTTAATAAAAGAGCATGGATAAAGTTTGCAATTGATCAAGGCTTTATGAATCACACTTGGTTAGAGAAAGTCAATGAAACAATAAGGAAGATTGCAATCAGACAATGCTGAGGAGATCATATTGCCTTATGATGTCCTGTGCTCAAACATTGAGCATGTCATAATTCACACATCTTATGAAAAATGATGAACTCCTAGACAGTCATCTCCAATTATTCTTATATTACTAAGTTGCCCAAGAATGCTAAAAGAAGATCACCACTAACTGTGAAAGAACGGTGGGCTGACAAATGACCCCCACATTGCCCTGTAGTCCATCCTCGGTAGTGAACATGTGCAGGCCATAGCGGTGCATCAACTTCCACTCCCTCCTGTAGCCTGGAAAACACACATACCATCCCTGTCATACTACTTGCCTCTCCCATGCCTTATAATTTTCTGCTCTACCATTCTGCTTTGTCCAGCTTTACTCAGTCCTGCCATACCAGTCTCCCTTTCCATAACTTGTAGTGTCCAGCTGCACTCTATCTGTCCCTACAACTCTCCCTTCCCATGCCATATACTGTCCCTCTCTCCCATATGTCTGCTATGTCCTGCCCCATTGTAATGATTTGTTATAACTGTTCTGCCCTATAATTCTGTGGTTTGCTGTGTCCTGTACTGCCTTACCAGTTACCACCTCATCCTTGTCTTACCCTGCATCAAATCTGTAGCCCTGTAACACCCTTGAAACCTTACCTTGGCTTATTCCTGCAACCTTATCCTGCCTCACCTTTGTTAACCTTACTGTTTCACCCATGTTGCCTTACCATGCCCCATCCTGCCTTATCATCTTATCCCTACTCTAACCCATCAGTTCTGACCCTTATATATATATATATATATATATATATATATATATATATATATATATATATATATATATATATATATATATATATATATATATATTCTATTAAATACTGTATCACATTTGTCCAACTCGAGATTCACGTCTAATTTAATGGAGCAGAGTACAGTTTGGTGATGTGGTATACAGTGCAGTGTAGTAGTGAGTTGGAGCAGTGTACAATGAGATGTAGTAGCAGCGTTCTGTGAGGCGGAGCCATATATAATTTGGCAGAGCAGTCATGGGCGCACCCAGGAATTTTCTAAGGGGGGGGGGGACCCGTAGTGAGGTGAGGTCAGGTAATCCGATAATTACTGGGAGGTCACATGCAGGTTTAGAGTCAGATAGCTGCTGGCTCATGTGTTACTCTTTGTTTTGTACTTGCCAATTTTTCATGTTTTGCTGTTATTGAAATAAATATATATAAATTTTTTAAGGACCCAGAGAGCTAAGGGGGGGCCCGGGCCCCCCCCCCTCCTGGGTGCGCCCCTGAGAGCACTGTGCAGTTTGGTGGAGTAGGGAGGTGGACCATGCACAGCGTGATGTATTTAAAGTGAGGTAGAGCAGTATACTATGTGGTGGAGCAGTGTACAATGAGATAGAGTAGTGTACAATGTGGTGGAGTTAGATGTAGTGAGGGGGAGTAGTTTACAGTGTGGTGAAGTAGTGAGGTGGAGCGATGTAAAGTGCGGTGTAGTGTACAGTGTGGTGTAGCAGTCCATAGAGTGGTGGACTTGTGGGGTGGAGCAGAGTAATGAGGTGGAGTATTGTACATCGTGGTGGAGCAGTGTACTGAGTGGTAGAGTATGGGGTGGAGCAGTATACAGTGCGGTGAAGAAGTGTACAGTGTTGTGTAATGAGATGGAGCAGTGTACAACGTGGTCATAAGGTGGAGCGGTTTACAGCGTGGTAGATTAATAATGTGGAGCAGTGTACAGTGTGGTGGATTAATGAGGTGGAACTGTGTACAGTGTGGTGAAGCAATGTGCAGTGTAGTAGTGTACAGTATTATGGAGCAGTGCGATGGTGCAGTGTAGGCTACAGTGTGGTGGAGCAGTGTTGGCCGTGGTGAATGAGTACCGTAGCTGTGGTCCCGTATGGAGTGGAGTCTGAGGACGTGGGCAAGACCATCCACCACAGCAGTGCCCTCCAGCCGACCCATCTGCTCGTAGTGTGACTGGTGTGCCCTGAAATACACAAACACGCATCTCACACAACACACACTTTATTTATTTACTTATTCATATATTTGTTTTTTATTACTTAAAATCTTTTACCTACAAATACAAAGAAGGCTTTCCGGCACTTCCCCTTAACCACTTTATTTTTGTATAGTTACGTTACTAGTCTTTCGTATGTTATTTTGTTTATGGTGCGTTAATTACTTCTTATACATTAATTCTGCAATTTATGTCAGTATTTGAATGGATATAGATAGTATGAAAGTAGATAGAGGTGCAATATTCAAGATAAAGAGCCAAGAAAAAGCACACGCATTTTTACAACACGCAGTAATTTATTAATTTATTTGTTTTAATACGTCTACTCTTTAGCCTACTACCCCATCTAAAGCGAAAGAACCAAGTCAGGATACTCAGCCTAAACATTTTGGGCAAGAAAACCCAATCGCTCGGCAGTGAGTAACGTGATGAGGGCAGTAAACCCCAATTTACTTAGTTCAGACATTAAAGGAAAGAGAAACCAGTCGCTCTTCTCTGTGAATGACTAAGTGAGGAAAAAAAAAAAAACATATACCTTGGATTTAGACCTTTTATAGTTCAAAATATGGTTGACAGGCCTTAACCCACTCTATACCACGAGACATCTACTGTATATGTTGGTTGTATGGTTATCACCCAACATACTTGTAGTAAAATAGCTTTCACTCTGCATCAGGTATAATAATAATATCTAAAGCTATTTTATCTCCCAGGAACTGAGCTTGGTTCCATCAGGTTGAAAGTGTTGGGGCCGTATTCTTGTAGGCGTGGAGACTCTCTTATCACCCTCCTTGCCAGTTTATTTTTGCCGGAATTATTATTCTCCTATGTTACCTCTGTAATCTATGTCGATATTAAGAGTTAAGTTACCATAAATGAGAGTACTAAGGGTGTGTATCTTGAATTTGGCTTTTTTTTTTTTTTTTTTTTTTTTTTTTTTTGCCATGAAACAATCTCGCTGGCTTCTAGCTTTTGGATATTTCTTTTTTGAATTAAAAAAAAATTCAAGGCAGAGCCGCTACAATACCTCTTATACCTACGAATTTACCACCCAATGATCCATATTCATTTTTAAAAAAATCTATATTCACGTTTCAACCGAAGTGAGATCAGAAACCAGTCTGGTTGGTCATATGTTCCACTTCCATACTCTAATGTTGTTGGGAATGAATATGATAATACAAAGAAACTGTCTTATACACAACTTAAGCTTAAGAGAGTTTATGAATAAGACCCAAGGTCTCTCCCCGTGTACCGCGGCGGCTAATTGATGTCTGAGAAGTGGACAAAATAGGTGGGAGAGAAGCGCAGGATAGAGTTCGAGAAGTTCATTCCTGTGAGTTCCTCCACCATTTATGTCCACTGGTCACTGAGATGGTGGAGAGAACGGAAAATAAGAAATTACCTAGGAGACTAATTTCAGTGATGTGGAGGGGGATAGAGGAGGGGGAGACCAAGGATGAGGTGGAGATGTATTTGAATGAGACCGGTGTGAGTTGCAGGAAGGACAGTCTGATGGCAAGGGACCGGGTAACTTAGAGGCAATTAGCTTGTGCTAACCTCCTCCAGGACTAATACGCTTGGTTACAGACAGTTAGACCTAGACAGGAACTAAATTATGAATCAATTACATCACGAGAAGCTTGCAACTCACTGCTGAAGAGTGTGGAAGAAGTGTGGTGACCAAGGTTCTCGAGCCACACAGCGGGCCAGGGTCCATAGGTCCATGTCTGTGTCGAAGTGGAAATATGGCTGGTCGCTGGTAAAGGTCACATCCAGCTCTACTTGGAGCTGCGACAGGGGTGACCCTCGCATCCTATGTGTGCAAAAACCATTCAGAAAATTAATACAGACAGCTAACACATGACCTACAATAAATAAGTCTATCTATCTATCTATCTATAGCCCGACGCCCTAATCCCGCAAAGGGTGGCCGCAGACAAAACGCCTCCAAGTCACTCTGTCACCCACCATTTGACTCCCCTCCCCCCAACTCACCCCCCCCTCCCTCATATACCTCTCAACTCCATCCCTCCACCTCATCCTCGGTCTACCCCTCCCTCTCCCTCCCTCCACCTCACCTACATACACCCTCTTAGTCAGTCTTTCATTCTCCATCCTCTCCACATGTCCAAACCACCTCAGTGTATTTCTCCTAATCTTTTCAACCACATCCACATCTACCCCACAACGTTCCTTCACTTCTTCATTCGTCAACCTGTCCCTCCACGTCACTCCACATGCTCCTCTCAAGTAACTCATTTCCACTGCTCTCACTCTTGACTTGTTCCCCTCTTGCAAGGTCCACGCCTCGCTTCCATAAGTCAGGGTAGGGATCACAATACCATCATGCAGTGACTTCTTAATTTCCATACTCACCGCCCTGTTTCTCATCACTGCTTTCAGTGTGCCAACAACCTTCCTTCCCTGCTGTACCCTTTCACGTACTTCATCCCCCAAAGTTCCATCCTTACTCATCACACTACCCAAGTACTTGAATGCACTCACATTCTCCATATCCTCACCATCCAACCTCACTGCACACTCTGTGACTTCATTCCTCTCAAACACCATAACTTTACTTTTGTTTACATTAACTTTCAGCTTCCTCCTCCTACACACTGTCCCAAATTCATTCACCAAACCTTGCAACTCCCATTCATCTTCACTCAACAATACTGTATCATCAGCAAACAGCAACACTGGAAGCTTCCAAATCTCACCCTCATTCATTAGGGCCACCCCCACATCCACTGCCCTACCTTGTACCTCCTTTACAACCCCATCCATATATATATTAAACAGCCATGGAGACATTACACACCCCTGTTTCAGTCCCACATTGAGATCAAAGAACTCACTCAGCTCACCATCCACTCGCACCGTAGCCCTAGCTCCCTCGTACATACTCTTCACAGCACTCAACAATTTCCCCTCCACTCCATATATTCTTAATACCTTCCACATACCTTTCCTATCTATTCTGTCATAAGCTTTCTCCAAGTCCATGAAGGCAGCGTACACTTTCCTTCCCTTCTCTAGATACTTCTCCACTAAACATCTTAGAACAAATATCTGATCTACACACCCTTTTCCCTTCCTAAATCCCCCTTGTTCTTCTCCAACTAGCTCCTCTGTCATATGCCTAACCCTATCAATGAGTATTCTACCATATATTTTACCAGTCACACTAAGAAGGCAAATACCCCTATGGTTACCACATACTTCTCTCTCCCCTTTTCCTTTGTACAGAGGAACAATTATACCTGATTTCCAGTCCTCTGGAACCCTTCCCTCTTCCTAAGCCAATCTACATATCCACTCCACAACAATCTCACCCCCATACCTAAGCATTTCACCACACACTCCATCAATTCCTGGGGCCTTTCCCAGCTTAATCTTCTTCATCGCTTCCACTACTTCCGACCTACTGATCTCTTCCTCCCTCCTCTCATCTCTTCTTCTAAATAAGTACAATTATTAAAAGGAATAAGCAAAGCATGTGGACCAGTACCTTCTTATATGAATCTGCCCCTTCTGATAAAGCTTTGTCACTAGTGGATAAAGAAACTGTGGACCCCCCCCCCTTTAATTTAGCTCGTTTGTTTGAACCTAATAAAGATCCCTAACCCCTTTCAACTCAGTTCATTGCCAAATGTGGTTAGGTTGGAGGGTCATTCTAACCAGTAGCCAAGAAGGCTCACTCCTACCTCAACAGATTCATCCAATTTCATGTAAACATGGCATTTAGTATTAAAGTTGTGTGACTGACCCTGTTTCGTAGGGTAGAAACAAAATCGACCATAAATGCTGGATCCACCACCAGTAACTTACTTCATTGGCCCCTCATACTGTATCCTCCAGGCAGCCATGGGTTCGAGGGGCGTGATGCGCAGACCCTCGGCGCCGAAGTGTTCCCCGTCACCAAATAGAAGGGTGTCGGGCATCTTGGGGAGCTGCAGTAGACCCACACCGGGTATCTAGACACAAGGTATTCAGTATTTTGTCTTATTACGACGATCGCACTGGGTTGAGTGATGAGAGAGAGAGAGAGGGAGAGGGAGGGAGAGAGAGAGAGAGAGAGAGAGAGAGAGAGAGAAATGTTACAAAATACCTTTTCAGTCATTTCCTCTTGCAACACTCACTTAATAACCAATAACCATTATTACTCTCTTCTAACCTTCAGCACTGTACCATATTCTATTCCTTTCTTATGCCACCCCACTTTGTATCCTTCCCTACCCTATCCTGTCATGACCTACCCTTTGTTTTGCTCTGCTCTACCCTACTCTGTCCTGTCCTGTCTTGTTCTCTCTTGTCCTGTCCTACAATGTCCTACTCTACCTTATTGTGTCCTACCCTGCCGTGCGATACTCTATCCAATCCTGCTCAATCCGACCCTTCCATGTTGTTATCTTGAAATGTGAAACCCTTGGCACCCAAATCCGTCCGTTCTTTTTCTGCTCTCCCATATCCTATCCTACCCTTCCCTACCCCACCCTACCCTAACTTGCCCTACTCTGCCGTGATCTCATAACGTACCGACCTTACCCTGAGGTAGAGGAGTCCATTGATGACTCCTTTAGGGCGCCTTGCAGTGGCTGCCACGAGGTAGTGACCCGTGGCGTTACCAGAGCTGAAGTACACGGCGTCGATGGCCTTGGGAAGATGGAAGAAGTGTCTCAATACCATATATACATTAAGAAGGCATTAAAACTGGAAAGAATAGTAAATTTGACGGCCGTGTTTCGTAATTCTGGGTAATGTCTGGACGTTTTCTTTGTCACCGTCGATGGCCTGGGGAAGAGGGAAGGGAAGGTATTTAAGCACCGCAGTTTTATAAATAAGGGATGCGTCACTCAATGGTCAAAAATTAAAGAGGGGCACTGAATTCGACGGTTGTGTCGTGGTTTTTGAGTCAGTGTGTCAGTCACGATAGGTGCAGTGTTACAATAGTTATGCTGACATTGCATATCCAGTCCCAGTGCATATCATCATCATCATCATCATCATCGTCATCTCTGTTTCTTTATCCTTGTCTGTCAAGGCGAGATATTAACGGAACTCGATATTTTTTTTGCTAGTTCCACAAATAGACACTGACACGTAACCACACTGTCCACAGGCACATATACAAACATACATGAACATGTTTTCTCTCTCTCTCTCTCTCACACACACACACACACACACACACACACACACACACACATTACCTTTGGATGGTCGGATAAAGGCTGCACACGTTCCATCATCTCCGGGGTGGGACGCTTCTTCACTTTTTGTCCCGGGGCCGAACCCACACCTGCTCCCGAGTCCGCTTTTGAACTTGAACCCGAATTGGAACCCGATTCGGAACTCGAACCCTCATTCTCGTCGCCGCCAGCATCTTCTCTCTGTCGTGGGTGAGATATGAGGGTTAGATAGATAGATAGATAGGTAGGTAGGCAGGAAGGCAGGTAGGTAGGTAGGTAGGTAGGTAGAGAGAGAGAGAGAGAGAGAGAGAGAGAGAGAGAGACAGACTAACCCAGTGCCTTAGCCGTAGCAGGAGGTAGAAGAGTACGAGCTTGAGAGGATACCAGAACCCGGGTCGGCTGTACACCCCTAGGAGGCGCGGAGGGGCACGGAGGGAGAGCAGGAAGAGCCATGTTCCCGCCGCCATGCAGAGTAGTGCCCCCAGCATCGCGTCACCCCGCTCCTGATCTCACTGTTTTAGTTTCCAGTCCGCGTCTTCTCACCTGTCTCCACCCCGAGCGTGACCTCACTTGCCGTGCCTACATAGTAAGAGAAGAAAAGATGATACACTTCTAGTGGAAGCTACTGCTACTACTACTACTACTACTACTACTACTACCACCACTACTACTTCTAATAATCGTTTCGTTTCTTTCGTTTCGTTTATAAAGGCTTCAACATGCTTGCATGCGCAGCCTTGGTCACGTGCCGGTCGATCTCTGGCAGACTCCCTATTCAGTCCCTTATCCTGAAGTCACACTCTATATGACTTCGTCCCAGGTCTTTTTCGGTCTGCCACTCACAACCCTACCCCCAGCGTTAATACATCTCACTATCCCCCATCCTCTCCACATGCCCAAACCATCCCAGTCTACTCCTCCTCATCACAACACTTATGGTAATAATAATAATAATAATAATAATAATAATAATATTAATGATAATAATAATAATAATAATAATAATAATAATAATAATAATAATAATAATGACAAAGATAATAATAACAGCAACAACAAGAAGCACTCAGAGACGGCAACACCCGCTACCACTAACTGGTCTAGGTGCCCAGTACTTGAATTTGCCTTGTGATTTTGACCTTCGACTGATTAATCAAATGTTAAGGGTCAAGCAAGAACGAAGGGATTCAGTTTCAAGAACAATCATTCAAAGGTCACGGTCACTGAGCAAGGCAAAATTCGAACCCGTGTTTGTGTGTGTGAACAAAATTACTAAAACATGGCAAGGTCGGCTTTAGAAGTTTTTATCCGATGTAGACTAAACTTTGTGGATGGATTCAAGTCAAAGTCACAGGGCAAGATTGAATATCAAGGTCACTGAGCAAAGTCAGCTCAGTCAGATCAGATTTGATCTAATTTGAGCAAGTGTTGGTGGAAGGGTTAAAAGATCAGATTTGATCTAATTTGAACAAGTGTTGGTGGAAGGGTTAAAGGCTGTACGTACAAGAATGAAGTAATTCAATCTGGAAAGTTATGTCAAAAGTCAAGGTCATAGGGCAAAGTCAGATACTTGGCCCTTAGACCACTTGGCGGGCGTGAGTGTTACTTTATGTGAGTGCTCCATCGTGTTATTTTCGTGGTTATCATCACATATTAATTTTATTGACATACAAAAATTTATTAACATACCAAAACAGAAATTATACTGGTAAGGAAGAAGTGCTACGGAGTTTCCTTGGGTTGTATTCTAAGTGACTGGAGATTCATAATATCTCTTTCTTAGCGATTAGTCTGCACATTACAGCTCAGAATCCTTTTGCATAATATTGATTCTAAATATAACGATATTAAAACTACATAAATAACACAAAGGCAGTGTTAAAGTGCAATATGCCAAATGAATCGCTAAGGATGGGTTGCTATTACGCCTCCTACACCACATATACCACGGCCACTCAACCGACAAGAATACGCGCAGGAGAGATGCCTATTCACGTGATGCTCAACTTGTCACTCCTCAACGTAAGATAGTGTGATAGGCGTTGAGATAACAAACCGTAATCTTCGTTGGCCTCGAAGTCATTACTTTACTTCTTCCTTTCAGACAGTTTCAGCATTTTCTATCTATTTACAGCCAGACGCCTTAAATCCTGAGGGGGTGCCAGAAACAAAACGCGTCCATGTCACTCTGTCCACCCTTTATGCATTTTACATTTTAATTTCCTTATGGACCATTTCTTTCTTTTTATATGTCGATATGATTTTGCTTCAATAACATACAAAAAAAAAAAAAAAATGACGTGTAGGCAAATTCAATCGCTGGGAAGGAAGTGTTACGAAACCTAAGCCAATAAGAATACGACCCCAAGTCAGGAAGCGAGTTGGGTTAATTATAGTTCTTTCATCATAATTTGGTCCAGAATTACATCCTTTTTCAGCTTTATTCTCGTAGTTCAGTGACAGAAGACAATGCTGTTCCTCTGCATCCTTTCTAAAGCATTTCTTCGTTGCTAGTACCACATTCTAGTGTCAATCCCTCGTTACAACTCATCGTTCCTGAGGGAGAGATAGCACTTTTTCACCAAATTAAAGTGAAGTGAGTGTAAATGAGGACTCAGAAGTATAAAACAAGTAAAGTCTATGAGGCTTAGGAACATGAAACAAGTGAGATTTTTCAAGAAGAGAACGAATAAAAGTCTTTCTTATTGCATATCACAGTGACACATCAAACGTGACTATGCAGCTCTCTGTAGCCTACCATCTAAAAAAAAAAAAAAAAAAAATGGACATTACACATTCTCTCTCTCTCTCTCTCTGCCTGTCCTTTTCCTACTTAACCCCTTCAGCCCGAGGACTCCTATTCTAACACCAGACGATTTTTATTGAGGTTGCTAATGATGCCAAGACAGAAGGGGTAAGAAGCAGTCTCCCTGAGCCTTCCGCTACGAGAGGCCCCTTGAAAAACTGAAAGAAATCGTTTGGTGGTAGCAATAATAAAACAGGGAATTAGTCGTGAGGGGCTGAGTTTCCTTATTTATCCCTACACTTGTTCTGCTTCACCTGTCGCCGCCTCTCTCTCTCTCTCTCTCTCTCTCTCTCTCTCTCTCTCTCTCTCTCTCCAGCTCACCTCCCTGGCGGTGTGTGCGTCGACGGTGGCGGAGAGTATGATGATGTGGTGTGTGGTGCAGTGTGGTGGTGGTGGTGGTGAAGTTATCTGATAAGATGCCGCCTCATCCCTCACTCCAAACCCCCACCACCCCAGGTTCTGTAAGACGGAGGGTAATCTTTGCATCATCACTATACTTTCCTCACTTTAACATGGCCTAAAATTACCCAACTTCCATCTTGAACGCTGAGCTGTAGGAAGAGATTAACAGAAGAACACGGTGATGATCCAGTCCATAAAGTCTCCCCTTGGCTGAATAAAATCGTCTGGTAACAGCCAGAATAAATTAGTATATATCAGGGGCGTCAGTTTTTATTTCATTTTATCAGTATGGGACCATATGATCAGAAGTTTATATGTGTGCTGGCAGTACGATGCTTTATTATTATTATTATTATTATTATTATTATTATTTTGTTGTTGTTGTTGTTGTTAGTAAAGAGTGATGATGCAGAGTCTGTTAGATCTTCAGAGATAGCTATTGGTTTTGTAAGAGTTATCCAAATGCAACGGTGACGGTGGACAGGTGGTTTGGCCGTACTGGACTGTCCAATCGCATGTTTTATTGACTCTTTCAATTATTTTGTTAAAATTCTTAATCGGACTGCACCTCGTGGTCAGGTGGACCACATTTGTCCCCGGGGTCAGTCTTTGAACACCAAGGTACTGTATATATGGTATGCACCAGACCAAGGGGCGAATCCAGGAGCGTAGGAAGGGGAAGGGGTCAATAGGGTAAATACCCTCGGTTCAGAATATTGGCAGGAATGAAGGTGAGAGGGGAGGCCCTGATGTAGAAGTGTACGTGTTGCTGCCGAGTGTGGTGGTGTCATGTCACTCACCACCACAAGACATGAGGCCATAAGAGTAGTATGTGAGGTGTCAAGTGAACATGCTACCCAACCACAAGCAGGCGCATTGTAGGTCAAGAGTGAGCACAGTTGGCAGGATGTGTTGCTCCCCCGTAGCAGGGTGTTGTGATTCTCAAACACATGCTGACAGGGACAGGAAAAATTGGCGAGGGATAGTCTTCATCGCCAGCACACACACACACACACACACACACACACACACACACACACACACACACACACACACACACACACACACACACACACATCTCTCACTGTACTCCCTTGGCAGTTGAGACTTCTGCTGACACTGACATTCTTGGTGGTCTCATTCTGCCTACTTGAGCCATGTGTTGTGGCAGCCAAGCACGCACACACACACACACACACACACACACATATATATATATATATATATATATATATATATATATATATATATATATATAGATGTGCGTCGTTTTTTTTTTTTTTCACTAATTTTCATTGATATACTCGTATTATCTTTTTGCATCCGACTCAGGATATAGACGAAACAATCCGTTTCCTGGTGCCCAACAAGCCTTCAACAGATAAAACCATGTATCCTCAAAAGCCACCGTTCGAACGTTGATGCTGTACTGTCTGCACTTAAATTTGCCAGGCTACGTCACTTGTCGGGGTGTTTTATGGCATGTCGGTGGTTTTTGTGGAAAATCAGTTAAGACCATTTTAACGAAATTCTGACCCACAAATTGTTCCCTTCTACAGCTGAGGGCCGATCTTGTGCAGCTCACTTCCCTCCCACCACCACCACCACCACCACCACCACTATCTTTATTTAATTTTAAAAAGGGAAGGAGAGGAAAGTAAATAAGAAGCTTGGGGAAGTGTTTTTGTGGTTCAGGCATAGCGATGCGTCAGGGTTAATTTTGTCTTGATAGTGCTGGGTGACATGGAGGTGGCAAAGAAGGGGAAGAGAAGGTGGTCTGGGGGGAGGGGGAAGTGGAGAGAAGAGAGGGAAAGTGGAGAGGAGAGAGGGAAAGTGGAGGGGGGAGGAAGGGAGATGGTGGAGGTGAGAGATGGTATGAGGCGAGGCCGGGTAGTGTTACATCTGTGCCTCATCATGGTTAAGAGAGGAGAGGAGAGGAGAGAGGAGAAGAGGAAGGGAGAGGAAGAAAGGAAGGGGAAGGGAGGAGAGAGAGGAAGGGGAAATGGGTGGACGGGGGAAAGGAGGGTAGGGTATAGCCAATAAGGGAAAGGGCGAATTAGGGGAGGAAGAAAGGGAGGAGAGGAAGGTGAGGGAGAAAGAGGGAAAGGGAGAAGAACGGGGGAAGAGGAAGAAGAGAAACACTGAGAAGGAGGGAAAGGAGAGAAAAGAGGAGAAATACGGGATGGGGGAGGGGGAATATTCGTATCATCACCAGGATTTAGGCATTTTAACCCCTTCACTGCGTAAAATTTCTCTTGTGGTGAGTTAATTCGTCAAGAGTTAACCAGAAGAAAATATGTAAACTCCATGATTGCACAGATAGAGTTACAGAAATTCATCTTTATCCTTTTAAGTGTATGGCACTTCTCTGTGGCAGGCAAAATAAAATATCTTACATCTGAACAGCGGCGGGTTTCTTTAGGATGAATAAAGTCGTCCAGGGTTTGTTGGAATAAAATACAAAGCACTTCAGTTGTGGTTAAAACATTTCACCGCGAATTGCCTGCTTTCCTGGAACGTCAGATGAATTTACTGTGCCTCAGATAATCCAATAACACCAAAAATATTATACACTATCAAAGTCAAAAACATGTATTTAATTCCGGCTTATGACAGACGATTTTGTTCATCTTACAGAAATTCATCACAGCCAAAGGGTTTATCCAGGGTGCTTGTAACTTTTCTGTTGTGGACGATTTCTCTTGAGTTGACTAAAATCGTCTGACGTTAGCTGGAAAATATGCAAAGATTACATTTCGCAGCCAACGAGATAAAGTAAACAGTGACTCTTAAGTGGTGGTGGTGGTGGAGAGGGAAGGGGGTGACACAATGCAGGAGGGGGAAGGGGTGTACGAGGAGAATTAAAGCTGGGGGAACTCTAACTCTCACAACATTCTAACACGAATAACCTAGATCATCATCATCACCCTAATTTCCTCTTAAAAATAGAGTGCGGTTAGAACATAACTGAACAGAATACACAGCAATATATCATCATAGTGGCAGTAGATCATATTTCGCAAATTCCATTTAGTACCAGATACAGACTTCGGGTACAAATCTGAGATAATATTAATAACAGCCATTTCAGAAGCTCCAGAAATATTACATCACGGTACAGAGAGGCCGCACATTCTCTCTCTCTATTTCTTCTTACTATTGTTCCCGTGCTACCTCTTGAAAACTTAGGCCATACACGTCACTTATCTCTCTGACGCATCATACCAAAGGGAATCATCTGCGGGGAGAGAAACGTACACTTTCTCTCACAGCTTAGTAATAATAGTTAGCAGAGGAAAGAGAGTAGTAGATGTGAGATATTAGAACTTTTGTCGATGACTGTATCCTGATTTTGAGCATGACAGTCCAAGACACCTCAGTGATTATCGTCCACATCCTGCCGCAAACTGCAACAAGAAATCCTCTGAAACGGGGGCAATAATCCTCTTAAGAAAGGTTTCTGAACTTGCAACCTTGATGTGTGGCCCACAACCGTAATCGAACCTGACCCACATATTGTAAAAAAAAAAAAAAAAGGCATCAAGGTTAAAATATTCAAAAGTTAGAGCCCGAACAGTTGGTTAGAAACACAGAAAAGAACACAGGCAGCCTCGACCAAAAACATTACATCTCCTCTACGCAGTAAGAAAAAATAAAGACTGAGGGAAAAAAAAAAAAAAAAAAAAGTCTACGGCATCCAAATGTCATGTTGCACTATAAAGACTGCAGTTTAGTAAAATGTGCTTATTTGTCTTTTATTATTCTTGGAGAATTGCTTGGAGAGGTGCTACTGTGGGAGTGACGTGGGACCAAGGACTGGTAGCTGACTTTGCACTGGTAGCTGGCGGGGAGCAACCACATTTATCAAGCAGTCAAAATCCGGGCTGAGACTACTACTCATACATACATCCTATACACAATTAATCTTCTTAAGGGCTATGCCTCACCCATTTTCCTACACCTCGCAATGTGGAAGGGCCCTGTTCCGACCGTGGTGAGGCCCTGTCTGCCACAGGAAGGCAGCAGCTTGCTTGTGGTCGATGGTTTGTTCGGCCAGACAGATCGAGATAGAGCAACAACAACAGTATTTAATTCAACTTGTGGAAGACCTCGGTGTGAAGGGAAATATTTGCCCTTAACAAATTATCTCAATAAAACCGTTTTACCTAATGGTGAATGGCTGAATGCGTCCATGCTTCCTGGCCCCAGTTGGAGTGTAGCCCAGAAACACCACCACCACCACCACCACCACCAACACCACAGACAACATATGGATGTGTTTGATGGCCCACACTTACTCTAACTGCGATTTTACTTCCCTTCACAATAAAAGTTATTGAAGTATTGTGTCATATACTGATACTCAATTCAGGAACTATGTTGGGTGTTACATATCTAACCTCTTACCTACGAGAAAGTACCTTTCACTCTGTTTATTTATAGATCAGACGACTGGTTGATCAATCTAGCCTTTGCACAGGTCCCAATCCCAACTCGTAAGTTCATGCAGGGTGTCCTTGATAAAATGCCTCCATGCTTCGTTCTCTACTTGCTCC
Organism: Coenobita brevimanus; assembly: GCF_032717465.1. Taxonomy (NCBI): domain Eukaryota; kingdom Metazoa; phylum Arthropoda; class Malacostraca; order Decapoda; family Coenobitidae; genus Coenobita; species Coenobita brevimanus. Next base: position 11,492,321 of record NC_137047.1, on the reverse strand, counting down.
TTCTGCCGAACCTATGCCTGTATTCTTGTGAGACTTGGAGGCTCCTAAACCTCACCTCTTATCTCTGCTTTGTGTATCACAGTTCACCATTCAACTGCATATAGTGAATATCATAATTTGCCACTAAACAAGAATGTCAAAGTCTATTCATAAGGCCATTATAGCCGCATGCCTTTAACTCCTTCGATTCGGCGACGTCTTTATATATCACATTCTTGTTACTACCAGACATTTACTCAGCCTAGTGCTGGAGGACTTTTGAAGGTTGAATGCAATCCCTCCGGTAAAAAAAAAAAAAAAAAAAAAACTGAAAGAAATCGCCTGGAGATAACCAAGACTAATAAGTATGGCGTCCAAGGGCCCCTACAGCACTTCGTCGTAGCCAAGGCCAAAGGAATACAAGGTTTACCTGCTTGCCGCTAGGCCAAGTGGTGGTGACGTCACAGGCTACCCACTCGGCCCTTAGTCTCTACTTACACACAAACACACACACACACACACACACACACACACACACACACACACACACACACACACACACACACACACACAAACTACCATCCAGAAGCCAACATTTTCTTTCCATACATTATTAGCTCTTGCTGTGAGATTAATTCCGACCGTGATATTAGGTCCAATCGTGAGATTAGTTTCGGCAGTGAGAGTAGTTTCAACCATGAGATTAGCCCCAACTTTGAGATAGTTCCGGCCGTGATAATTCCGACTGTCAGCTTTCCGACAGTGAAATTAGTTCCAGTCGAGGCCTTGGTCTTAGGCCGCCAAAATGCCCGTGCTCTTGGTTTCGTATTTATCATGAATCTTTAATAACTTTGCAGGGTAAAAAAAAAAATCTCCACGGCAGTTTATTATTGTCAGGAATCTTTTTTTTTTCCTTTTTTTACATATTATTTCACTTTCATAATCCCCTAGTTTGGCTATGATGTGTGTGGTAGCTTCGCAACATCTCTTCCTTAGTGATTTATTTTATTGTATCTGAACATCATCTTCTGCATTATTACGAACGGGAGTTAAGCCCTTGCAAGTCTTTCGTCAAGTAGTGGCATTTTCTCACATAAGAGCGGCCCAACCCGGCCCGGCCCAACCCGGCCGGACAGTAACCACAGGGCCGATCACTGCGTGGTTTGCACCATATGATAGCCCGATTCTTTACGATTTGTTTTTGACAGGTTTCATTACACCCAGGCGGTGCACGTGGCACGTGACACGCGCCAAGTGCAGCATGTCGAAAATCTTCAAAAGAGGGTCACAGGCCACACAGTTTGTCGTAAAGGCATGAAACTTGGTAGGTAGATAGCCATCAACATACTCTAGGCATCCTCGGGGTGTAAGGCGACATTTCAATGCTTTCGGATTTAGATGGCCTCGCTCGTACCTCCGCGACAAAGGCGTTTTCTGGTTTATATCGTGTTAATAACGAAATACTTTGCATTAATAATGTGCAATAAGATTGTGAGGTGCTATGTGCAAAATAAATCGGTAACAAAGAGGTGTCACGAAATCTATATATATAAAAAGGAGCCACTAAAACTATGCCCCGCAAGCTCAAAAATGTTTGTAAATACTGAATCTACGAGTATCGTTTTCCCGGGATACGAAAACAAACAAGTGAGTGTCGTAAAGGCGCAAATATGCCCTCTTACAGCTGGTTTTTTTTTTTTTTTTTTTTTTTTTTTTTGAGGGGGGGCGGAGGGACATCACAGAAAAAAGTTCTTCCTTAGTTTCCATTATATATTTAGTTGATAAGAGGATATCAGTGAAGAAGTGTGAATTCATACTAGTTTTCAGTAATACTTTTTCAGAGGATAACGTGCATAGTAAATCATCGCTCGAAAAGAAAAAAAAAGTTGCTTGTGCAGTGGGAAGGGAAAATGTGTTTATTCTGAGGTGTGTGCATTGTAAAACGAAAACTGTAAGGAAAAAAAAAAAAAGAGGGAGGGAGAGCGTGTCTGTTTTGTTTGATAGAATTGTGTGCTTAGGCTGAAGTGTGTCCGGTGTAAAAAAAAAAAAAAAAAAAAAGTTTGCCTTTGTAGTGGAAGAGGATTATGTGTTTTGGATGAAGTGTGTGAACTGTAGCCAATATCAAGATGAACTTTGTCATCGCTTCGGGGCTACTTTTGTACTTGGCTTTGGCTACCGACAGGTATTTTTTTTTTTTTCTTAATTCAGTGAAGGAAAATCCTTGGCAAAGAAAAAGGCTGATAAAACGATACTCGCAATAAAAAATACTTAGTAACTTAGTCTTTCACAGAAAACTATAAATTAGCTTGCTATTATAAAGAAAAAGTATATTGAAAACAGTATATCATGCCACAACAGGAAAGTCACTGCCTTCACTACGAGGGTTTAAGCTGAGCAAAATCATTTGGTCGTAGCAAGATTAGGCCTACATTAAAGACACCCTCGAACTTAACGAATACCTGGAGACTTTCTGACGCCTCCCCATACCGAACATAATCATAGCAAGAATAAAATAGAATAAACGTCATGTAGTGAGGAAATTATAGAAATATTACATTGCGCTGCGGACGAGAACATTACAGGTATGCAAGTGTTAGAGGTGAGGTGGAGACGAGGCCGAGGAAGAGAATAATATGTGACAGAGGCGAGGTGGAGACGAGGCCGAGGCTTCCACACTGGGAGTATTTCCGTCACTCAGGTGGTGGAGGTGCAATTTATACGGTGGGCCCCTGACCTTGAGATAACTGGGTGAGGTCTTCTTTTATCCATAATCATTATCACGTCTCTCATTCGTCACCTTCCATCCATTTTTTTTTTAGTCTGTCTGTCTATTGTCTGACATCGCAACCTATTTGGGATGACCCTCACAAAACACATCGCCAGTCTTTTTATTATTATTATTATTACTAAGCTACGATTTTCTTTTTCTCCTACCTTGACACACCTTTTTCTGTATCTGCTACTTTACACTGCATCCTGCGAGAGGTAACTTTGGAATAAAAGAAAAGAATAATTTCCAGGCATTTCTATTTACAAGACCACCATCCCTATTGGCCCATGCACCCCTTTACTTGCACCATAGTAACTCTAAAATCAGATGAATGGTGGAGAACTTTACGAAATCAACTGTGTGTGATACCAGCAAGGGTTAACTTTCATTGGCCGAAAAGAAAATGCCATTTCTGTTATGACCTACCCCATTTCCTACGAGAGATGCAGGAGTTTGACAGAAACGTGACACAAACCTTGGCAACAATGTATGGCTGGTGAAAGTGGTACTGATAATTTCTTTGGACAAACTAAACACACCGTCTGTGTTAATGAGCCACTCCCTTACTATTAGTGTCTTCATTCGCGGATGGGGAGGAGACAAAGATGAAACGATATTAGCCACTAAGAAGGCGACAGAAGCTTTAGAAAAAATGCACCGTGGTGAAAGTGGTCGTGTACGGTTTATTTACTTGGACAAACAGCGCAGTGTCTCTTAATGATTCACTCAACGACCGTGTGTGTATTTACTCATGGGTGTGGAGGCGACAAAAATGGAATGGTGTTACAGGAGGAGCACGGAGACCTTGAAAATGGAATCGGTGGGAGAAGTGGCTCAAGTTGCTTTCCCTGGACGCAGATAATGCAGTATCTGTAAATGACCCACATCAAACGCCATCAGTAGCTCTAGCCGCCAATCAGGAGGAAATAAGGAGGAAACAGTATATATTGTAGGGAGGTGACAGAAGCCTTAAAACAAACTGAATCCGTGATAGATGAGGAATAGATAATAAATTCTCTACAGACGAACAGAAAACACCCTCTCTGTTAACGACCTACTTCCCCACCACGTATACGATTGGGAGTGGATGAGAAGGGTACAAAGACGCAACAGAATTATAGTTAGATAACAAAAACCTTGGCAACAATGGGTGGGTGGCGGAAGTGGGAGTTTAGGGTTAAATTTTTCGGGCAAATAGAACACGCAGTCTCTGTTAATGGCCTACACCCTGGCGATTAGTGTCTTCATTTGTGGATAATGAGGCAACAAATGGAATGATATCATAAGAAGGTGATAGAGGCCTTAGGGAAGAAAAAAATCGTATCGGTAGTAGATGTTAATTTCCCTGAACGAAAATAAAATGGGGTATCTGTTAATGCCCCGCTTTCCTACAGTTTGTGTTAAGTCGCGGATGAGGAGAAAAAGATCCAGCGGTATAAAAGGGAAGTCGCAGAAATCTTGAGAAAAAGAGAGAGAGAGAGAGAGAGAGAGAGAGAGAGAGAGAGAGAGAGAGAGAGAGAGAGAGAGGTGGAACAGATTTATAGAAGGTAACAGAAACCTTGGAAAGAATGAATCGGTGACAAAAAGGGGGAGATTCAAGGTTGAACAAGCGTGCATACCTTCTTCCTTGCACAATTAATCATGCAGTTTGTGGCAAGATGTGGAAGATTTTGGGAAGATTTATTTATAGGACAGAGGGTGGGGTAGGAGAGGGTACACCCGTAGAATTAAGAGAGGTGAAGGGGTACGATGTGGAGGGAGAAGAGAGTTGTGGCAGGGAAAAATTAGGTACTGGTTGTAGAAGAACAAGTGTGAAGGGTGGTAAAAGACCCATACTTTTATCTTCCATTTATACGTCTGTGTTTGTGTGTGTGTGTGTGTGTGTGTGTGTGTGTGTGTGTGTGAGAGAGAGAGAGAGAGAGAGAGAGAGAGAGAGAGAGAGAGAGAGAGAGAGATGTGGATAACAATAAGAGGATGTGACGAGACAAAAAAATATTCTATAAAGTTAAAAATGCAAGTTCTAGAATGAAGCTGAAGAATAAAGTGGAAACCTATACACGAGGATGGATAACTTGTTTTGGCGGAGAGGAGTGACAGTGAGGTGTGACAGAGAAGTTTGGAGCATATATTTTTATATGCCGTACTCTCGCTGGCATAGGAGACTTCGTAGCACCATTCCTTGAGAATTTTATTTTGCCTACTGAGCCCTAATGTAATCTTGAATGTTACTGATCCCAAAATAATTTCTTTTAAACTGTGAATTAGAAATCTAGTAGACCTATTCCATCCCGTTAACCTTATATGATTTTCTTCGACTTGGAGAACTTAAAAAAAAAAAAAAAAAAAAAAAAAAGTTCAAAGCCAAAAGCTCAGTGTACATTTTGCAAAACAACTCGATGATGGATAGGTGCTACGAAGTTTCCTACTCCAGCAAGAATACGGCTCTCTGTCATTGCCAGTTTGGATGATTTCCAGTGCCAGGCAATCAGCAACAGGTAAGTAAATGAGAAACAGCGAAAGTGTTACCTGAGAGGGAACAGGGTGTGGTAAGATGTCAAGATAAAGCACTGTGGAGGTCTCTTGTATATGGTTGTGGTGTAACTCGACAGTCTAGTAGATAATATATAGTTCTTGCTACCCCCTTCGTCAGCAGCACACCACTCAATAGAGATGGTTCAGTATCATTTATAACTGTACAGCAATGATATCACCTGTGCTTGTATATTCTGGGCATGAAGAAGTAGTGGGATATAACTCATAAAATGCATTTAAATACGATAGAGAATGTCTTTAAGACAGATTGAGAATGTCATGCAAGAGGTGGAGTGGTCTGGCGCGTGGCAACACAGGCGTGCATGCAAAAGCTAGGGTGGAACGTCCCCGCCTAGCTAGGGACAACAAGACAATAATATCCCTCCATGACCCAAATTCTCGCTGGTTTTGAAGATTTCGTCATGGCTCTTCCTAGGCGATTTATTTTGCCAAATGACCCTTACTGTCCTCTTGTATGTTACTGATTAACAGTAGGTAGATATTAAAAATGATATACGCAGCATACTAGAGGATACTGAAGTGCAGTTTGCAAAATTAACCTCTAAGGAGGATGTGCTACGAAGTCTTTTATCCTACACTTGACTGGCCACTGTAAATCCTCTGTGTGCTTCCTGTGGAGTTTGTAGGCTACCTAGTTAAAATTTTGATTGTATTTTTTTCCTTCAGTCATTAAAATCAGGAGCATGAGTGTCGACCTACAGATAGCCGACACAGTCTTTTAACCCTTTCACTGGGTGAGGTAAATTTGTACTCTTAGGAATTATATGCTGGCTACCTGCATAAGCTTTACTGAAATTGAGAAAAGGGCTGCCAGCGAAAGTGTTTCTAAAGTTTATTGCTGTATTTGTCATTGATGGGTGGCAGGCAGGGGTCCTCATTCAGATCGAAAAGTGAGATGTGCGTCTCGAGCCATGAAATCCACAAAGGGGAATCCGCTTTTCCATGTCTTTCTCTAAGTATATCAGTCTTGTTCAGACCGCAGAGTGACTGTGATGAGAGCTACAAGAGACCCAATTCAGTCTTTCCAAGTCGCTTCATAATCGAATGTCATGTGAGTAACTGGATATTATGAGGCCGACCTGAAGTAGTCAGGTATTGGACATTACCACAAAGAATTTAGTATCACTGGTATCGTGACATTTGTACTATTGCACTGGCTACATCAATTCCCTCTTTCCCATGCTCTCCTTGGTCGCTCTGTGCATACAACACTTCAGCAATAGCCTGTATAGATTTTTTTTTCATAAATTAGTGAAATGTAGAGAAGTTTATAATCCCGAGAAACTTTAGGCTGAAAGAGCTGAAAGTAATCGCAGGTCGTGGTCAAACACTCCTCCCGATGAGAGAAAAACTCGCGCAGCGAAATCTTATTTATTTTTATATATTGTTTTTAACAGTTAAGTTAATCTTGTTAGTCTGTCTATCCATTCCAGGTACCTGTGCTTTACAAGTCCCCTCAGCTGATTAAACTCATTTGGAGACAGAAACAATAAGGAAGATAACTAAATTTGACATGAACCCTCAAACGGTTAAAACTTTATGAATAACTGGAAGGTTCTTCACAGATACATCTGAGTATTTTGAGTCCAAGAGGGTTGAGGAAGGGCTGAGTCGTCATACCTGTGGCCATGAGTTGGTGCTCATGACGCATAGGTGGTGGTGGTTGGTAGCTTTTATAGTGCCTTTAGTGGTGGGCAGGACATGTTTACGGGAGGGCCACAAATACACTTACCCATACCAGAATTATCCACACCTGGCTATGGTTCAAACTGGGCGCATTACTACCAACACTCAAGAAATTATTGTCAGTCAGTCTGTCTGTTTACCTATTCTTCCTTCTGTCTTCCTATCTTTGTATCTGTCTGTCTGTCCATGTTTACGAAAGGGGCATGACTACACAGCCAATCTCAAAACTATCCTCAGCTGCTCATGATTCAAACTGAGCGAAGTACTAACAAGCAACATTTAAGAAATTATTGTCAAACTTTCTGTCCACCCACTTGCATCTTTATCTCCATGTACCTTTCTGTCTAAGTATCTTTCTATCTGTATCTTCGTTTATGAGGTGCGCACAAAAACTTACTCCATACCAAAATTACTAAGAGCTGGTTACGGTTCAAACTGAGTGCATTATTAACCAGAAGTACTTTAGAAATAACTGTCTGTCACTCTGTCTACCTGTCTTTGCATCTATCTGCCTGTTGATAAATGGCAGGGTCATTCTCTCGATGACATCCTCCTCGTACTTTTTCCTCCTCACCACATCTCCCCTCATTCTATCCCCACAGCATCTAAATGCATCGTTTCCCTTCCGACAAGTATAGCCTTTTCTTACTTCACAGCACCTTTCCCGTAGTCCTGTCTCTCCTCACATACCCCCCACAACCATTTCCCCTTCCCATGTCCACTCCCATAACCCTGCCCTCTCTTACATCCTTTTAATAGTCTCTCCTCCTCCGAATTTCTTCTCCACCTTCCTTCCCACATCATCCTCATGCCTTTCTTCCTTTTCCAAAGCCCTTCCCTCCTTACAGGTCCTTCATCTCACGAATCCTTGTCCTCCCCATGCCTTTCCTCCCCATCCCCCTCTCCCCCTTCCTCCCCTGGTGGTAGTTCTTTTAACGTGACTCACGAGGTTATAAAAAGTTTTAGGTCCCGAGGGAAGACACGTGTAGGCAAGAGATCCACCGTCACTTACTTCATACCCACACTACCTGCGCATATGTGCACATGTTACCACACTGCTACACATACCCACACATACCCTACTCACGTCATGTCACACATTCACATTACTTCAACTAAATCAATCATTACTCCTTTTCACTTCGGGCAAGCATGAATCTCAGACTCACACTCAAGTCACACACCTTAAACTCCTTAGACAGACATCTCAGTGGTCTTGGATTCACACACCTGACCCTTTCTTTAGCACACATATCAGTGAAAAGGCCAGTCGTAACCCCTGTGTTTACAGTCACAATCGTTGGTCAGTAGTTCATTCACACAATGTTAGACTAAGCTTGCCGAAACTATGTTCCAGTCAAATTAACCATAAACATGGCAAAGTTTTTCGAAAAACATAGCACATGACGTTTAGAATAATGGTAGAATGTACACAGACTTTCACGAAGAAACTATTTCTAGTCAAGAACCATACGAACAGAAGAGCCATATAGTCCACTGTTAAAGCACAAGATCTGTCCAATCCTTGTACCGTAACTTCAGTGCTAGAACATCTCCAACTGTAGATAGAAAAAAGTGGACCTCTCAGAACTCTCTCCAAAACATACTCCACCCACCACCCAACAGTGCACTATATAAACATATGCAAGAATACATGACCACTACAGACATCTAGAATCTTCAACCAGACAATATCCCTCATGAACCTTTTCCAAAAATTCAACCTGCAGAGACTGCCCTTCCCAGAGAGACAGAAGTTCACCTTTCTAGACTCCGCTGTTGCCATCACCCATATCTGCTTCAGAACCAACACAAAATACAACTCACAAATAACCCACTATGCTCTAACTGTACTGCTGCCCCTCACACCGCAGCACACTTCTGTCTTATACACCTCACTCTCAAAACACAGGCAGTAATTCAATATAATCTCAGCAGAAAAGTCCCTGGGAGTGCCCGGCTGAAGTGGCTAGATTTCTGCAGTCACTTGGATCTACATGCATTGAGTAAGGGACCAACAACACCACCATCCAAGACACACCTTGACATATACCCATACCATCTCACACTTACCCACACTACACCACACATACAACATCCCACATTTACCCACACCACCCAACCTGCTCATACACCCACTGTCACTATGAACCTTTGCCAACCCCACACCAGGCAATTCATACCACCTCCATACCACATTGCCCATATCCCTAATACCAAATTTTCTCTTCCCTAATACCAGTTCATCCCTACCAGTTAAAATAATACCACCACACGTACACCACCAAGCCCACATCGTATACATATATACCTCTCTCTCTCTCTCTCTCTCTCTCTCTCTCTCTCTCTCTCTCTCTCACACACACACACACACACACACACACACACACACACACACACACACACACACACAATTTTCATATGTGACCACTAACACCACCAGACTATACCAGCATCAACAAACAATAGCCTACCTCTAAAGCATTAACATCACTACCAACACCAGTCCATACCAGTAACATCAAAATTAAAGCCTCCCACACCACCATCACGCAAAATATCACTGATCACACTCTGTATAATCAACACCACCCCTGACACCAGACTTTACTATTAACACCACCAACTCATACCATTGATACAATTTAACGCCAGACCACACCACTAACCCTAGACCACACCACTATCGCCAGACCACAACACTAACCCTAGACCACACCACTATCGCCAGACCACACCACCAACACCAACAAGCACCACTAACACCATCAACGCATAGGTAACCCCAAATAAATAGATGGTAATTAATACGCTGGCAGAATAAATGGATAAAAACAACCACCTCCGTTACATGATCTCTTTTGTATTTAAGTTTTGTTGTTTCCAGACGTTTTCATTCAGCTAAGACCTTCAAGAGGTTTGGAAAAAAAAAAAAAAAAATCTTTACTGACCACTCCAATATCATGACGATTTTTTATTGTTCTTGTTTCCTCCAGACGATTTTATTCAGATTAAGAGAGAGTTTTCGTACTGATGAGGTTGGAAGGGATCTCTGTTAACTCCCTCAGTACCGGGATGTGTTATATAGACCGATGTTTTTATTCGTGCTACAGCCAAACAGATTTATAAAGCTAACACCTCTCGTAGGGATGAGGCTAGTGATAAATGAGAAAGACGAGATGAGGATGATAGTTTACCTCCTCACTGACAAAATAGACGAATATATAATGCAGAAACCAACGAAAGCATTCTAGCAAACAGTAGGAAATCCGGTAAGCAAAATGGATGACAAACAAAACTAACAAAATCAATAAACACAAGAATAAGTCCAAACAAACGAAAATACAGTCATATAAATAAAATAACTGATAAACAAACAAAATGAGGAGGGGACAAAGCAAATCAAAACAGGAAAAAAAAAGAGTAAAGAAAGTACAGAGACAACAGAAACGATCAAGATGACAAACGAACAACCCAGCTGAAGCCAAATAATAATAATAATAATAATAATAATAATAATAATAATGACGACAAAAACAAAATCAAAAACGAAAACCAAGCACATAACCCCCCCCCCGAAAAAAAAAACTGACAATGAAGCTTAAACAACAGAAGCGAAAAAAAAAAAAAAAAAATTCAAACTTGCCTCACAATGTGTTGCAATCACCTGTCTCTTTCGGGAACCAGGCAGAGAAGATATATCACAATTCTGTATCACCACTGCCGGAGCTGCCTAATCACACCACATTCACCACTCCTCACGCGCCTGAACTGCCTAACCACACCACGCACGCCACTGCCTCACCCACTCTGCCTGGCCTTGTGCTACGGCAGACACTGGCTGGCACACCCGTACTCTACCACCCTGTCTCGCATACTGCCTTGCCCTTACGTTACCCTGGCCCTGCCTCATTGCCGCCCTGCCTACCCCTTCACTACCCTGCCTCACTTTCAGTTTCACTACTACCCTTCTTTACATCCGTCCTAAGCTACTCTTCCTCATACCCAGCATCACAACCACACTTCATCAGCCGAGTTCCACCATCCCTGCCTCATCCCTGGACTCTTCCACCCCACTTCACACTATCCTCCACCAACACCCTTACTCACACACAACACTGCTTCATACTTTACATCTACCACCCCATCTCGCAATCTGCCTCACCCCGACTACCCTCTACCCTACCTCACTCTCAGCTTCACCATTACCCTGCCTCACACTGTCGCCCCACCCCACTCTTGCCCTACCTGTCCAACCATGCCTAACTGCCACCGTGCCTCACCACCACCCTTCCTCACTCCCACTGACCTACTGCACTCTGTTTTACATCTATCCTTCTTCACACTCAGACTCTGCCACCCTGCCTCACACACTGCCTTACCTCCACCCCGCCTCACCCTCGATCTCACCACTCTCAGACTCACACTCAGCCCCCACCACTCCGCCTTACACCCTGCCTCTCCCAGAGCACTTTACCTCACCCTTACCACCCTGCCTTTTTCCTCATTTTCACCACCCCATATGCCCAGTCCCAACCCCTCAGTCTCACACTCTTCCTCACCCTTACTGCCTTACCTTGTGTTTCATCGCCCCCTGCTTCACCGTGTCACCTGCCATACCACCACATTTCCTCACACCCTGCTACAGCACCACACTTAGTCATTTCCTGCCTGACCACCATACTTTCGCACACCCTATCATATCACTAAACTTCCTCGTACCCTACCTGTGTGCATTTCCCCACACCGTCTCACCGCCACACTTCCTCAAACAGCTTCACCACTACACTTCCTCATACCCCGTCACACCATCACACTTCCTCACACCCTGTCACACTACCACACTTCCGCATGCCTTGCCTCACCACCTCCCCGACTGATGCCCCTTTCCTTTCACAAGTATTTATAAGTTACTTCCCTAAAAAGAACTTTGGTCCTTCTGGGATTTGGAGTGAAAGGAAGAGATATGTAGGGCAAGCATAAGACATTCAAAATATCATGAAATAATCTCGGTCACAAGTCACAACACCAGATAAACCTTGTTACTACCCGCTGCCAGCACCAACACTTTTCCCCTTTCAGCTGTCCTATAAGGTTCACTGTACTATTCACAAGTATGCTGTTTTATTTCCATCATACTCGTTTTTCACGCACCTGCAGATCCCCACCAGCTTAGCACTCATACTTCCGCAGGTTATCGCCAATCTCATCATTTCCTCACTACCCACGTCGCGTCCTCCACATTACACGAATCAGAGAATACAAATGAAAGTAATATCCACTCGCGTGTAGTGAAACACGTTGATGATGGAATAAATATGATGATACTGTCATGGATGGAAATATACGCTCTATATTATAACCTTGAGTGAATGGCTACTTAATTCGGCTACTTAATACACAACAGATTTTAAAGAGTAACGATTCCGTAAATATAACTGAAATTTATGAAACTGCATGATAAAGCAATAAAAAATAAGTATATACATATAGGGATGATGCCTCTACTGTTGATTCCGAAATCGTCAAGGCCGAATCGGAATCAAAACACGCTCAGCTGACAGTGACTTTATGTGTTGTAATACCACTTAAAAGCTGACTACTGCTACTCGAGGGGAGGAAACACCTTTAGCAACACATAACCATGTTTAAAAAGCCGTCTGCGAAAGGTAAAACAGAGAAAATAGTTAACATAGGACTTCTTTTAGAATAGGTAACGTTAGGACTAGTGAGTGATTCTCTACCCTTGATAGTTCAGTTTATTGGTATACCATAAGAGAAGTGGAAAGTGATGTTTGATTACATGCTTGATAATAGCCACACAATCATCAGGGATCCCAGTCAATAGTCTCAGTCAAGGAACTAACCACAAGCGTTCAGGGTCGTAGTCTAAAGTTTATACAGTACTGTATACTATACCAGATCTAAGTACACATCGGATTTATTTTTCCTGCCTGAAAGTTCAGCAAGTTGGACATACCAAATGAACCAAAATGCTGCATGATAGTGACAGAGTCACTGACTGATGCCTCCATTTATTAATGAGGGACTTGGACTTTTGAGTGGTTACTAAGTTGGGGTAGCTACACCATTATCAGTCATACTGTATAAAGCAGCCATGAGATGAACAAAAATGGAGCACAGTCTTTATTAATGTATAGGGTAGAGTGAATAAGATACAAGAAGCTTTCACCAGTTGACTTTTAACCATTTGATTTGGCTAATGCACATGCATACCATAGTATTTCCTCTGATTGCATTTTAATTTATATAATTGATTCCAGAAAAGAGGTGAGTATGTTTTACATTACTTGGGTGTTATGATTAGAGCCTAACAAGCCTCATTTACCACTTTATTCATAATACAGTGATTTAGAAATTATTATCGTTTATAACGATTATTTGTTAGGACATTGATAAAAAAATGATTGCCAACAATTTTCTGAGTGCTAATTTTTTCTGTGACAAACTTTAAGTAATACAGTAGCCTACCAGTAATGTGGTTTACCTGTACAAATATTTTTGTAATCTCTGGAGTCTCTTGTCACAGTAAGTATATAGTGAAGACGGAATTTGCAGTTTTAGACCAGGTTAAACCTTTCGGTGTGATGATGTTTTTTCTATTTTATTCATGCAATCTCTGGACGAAAGACTTTTCAGTCAGGAGGCATTAGTTATAGTCTTTATTGATCTATTTACTGCAAGATTGTCCACACTGAATAAAACCACTTGGTGATTGTCCACACTGAATAAAACCACTTGGTGATAGCAAGACTTATGTAAAAACTACAACCTAGTAAATGCCAAGGCTCAATAGGTGTCAAGACTCAGCCATCTTGATAATTAATTAGTTTTTAGCAAAACAGTATACCTGTGATATCTATACCACCTCTGTCATAAGTCATAGGGAAGCTTTTTACTGCATATGATATTTATGCTTTTGTAATTGCAGAACAAATGAAAGCCAATGAGAGGCAGTTGCGCAAAGTCGGCCGAGATGTGGAGCGCGACCGTCGAGAACTGGAGCGAGAAGAGAAGAAGCTGGAGAGTGATATTAAGCGACTGGCCAAGACCCCTGGCAACAAGGAAGCTGTTGCAGTCTTGGCCAAGCAGTTGGTCAACATCAGGAAGCAGAAGACCAGGACATATGCAGCCAATAGCAGGGTCAGTGAGGGAGGCCTTATGATGAAGAAAATTTAAATTTTACCTTTTGCCATCTTTCTAGAGATGCCTCGTGGTCTGCTGGTAGAATACTCAAATTGGAGTGATACTGTGCCCTATGCACAATGTTTCAATTCCCCCAGAGGTGCATAGAGGTCTTCAGTGAAATAAAATCCAACCATTATAGTAACTAGGTTAGTCTTGAACCCCTAGCTGTTTTGGTTTGTGGTAGCATAGCCTCAGACCCTTACACCTCAGAGGGGTAGTATGGAATTGTCTGTTTTTATTAGCTCTTGTTACCTTATTAGAAACAGTCTGGGGTGGGAAAGGGGGTCTAGATGATGATGATGATTATGAATATGGTACAGCACCAAGGTTATGAGATTTTAGGTATGGGTGAAGTTATTTGGTGCTGGAGAATATTTTTTTCTTAATCTGCAGTTCATTTTTTTTTCATTTTTGAAGGCTTCAACACGTTTGCATGCATTGGCCTTGGTCACCTAATGGCAGCTCTTCATGCTGCTCGATCTCTGGCAGCTTCCCTGTTTAGTCCCTTGTCCCTGTGGTCACACTCAGTGACCTTGTCCCAAGTCTTTTTCGGTCTGCCTCTTGCTACCCTACCCCTAACTTTAACACTTCTCACTTTCTGCACCCAATTATCATCCCTCATCCACTACACATGCCCAAATCATCTCAGTCTACCCCCCCTCATCACAACACCAATACACTCCATCCCATTCCACCTCTCAACTCTTCCTTTGTAAACCTACCCCCCCCCAAGCCTCGTATTCAGGGATGCACTGCACATCCACCTAATCATTGCAATGTTTATCCATTATTTTGTCCATTTTTTTGCAGTCAGGAATGTAGGGGCCCTGAGCTTGGCTAAGTAGCCCAGACATTTAAGGTGGATGTGATTGTTCACCCATCCCTGAATTAGCTTAATGTGAGCTCTAACCCCAAGGTGTAGTTAAGCATTTATGAATCACATCTGGTTAGAGTGCCTTTGCTCACTAGACCTTCTGGTGCCCATTTTTTTGTTATAGTACTGTGTATTATTCCCACCTAACATAGCATATGCCTTATCTTGCAGTGTAGAGTTTCTCATAGGTATTTTTACTCATGATTAGTGTTCATGACGATAATGCAGATGCTTTTTCCAGATATCATCAGTGGCTGCCCAACAAAAATCTATGCAAGCAAATGTAAAGCTTGCTGGGGCCATGGGTACAGCCACAAAAACAATGGTTAATATGAACAAGATCATGAAGCCAGAAGATGTTGCTAAGAATATGAAAGAGTTTGAGATGGCCTCGACAAAGCTTAACATGACTGATGAAGTCAGTAAGTATTGCAGATGTTTTTGTGGCCTGGTGTAATGAATGATGTTTTGTGAAGTGATTGCTTGGAGTATTATGAAGCCTTTCTTTTGTGTTATAGCATATATATCACAACAGTTCTAAAGAAACTTTTAGAGAGCCAAATTGCTCCTGAAAGTTAATTTAGCTACTACAGTGTGATGAAAATTCACTGATTATAGGTATCCCGTGCTCATTAATGTATGTTAGAGTTAATGTTACTTCAGTTTAATGTCAGCATTTTTACCCACCACCTGACAGAGTCAGAGGAGGGTGTTATCATCACTGGGATCAATAGGTGTCCATCCATGTAGTTGGGTGGCAAGCCAGAAATAGAGATTTTGTTTCCAGGTCAGAACTCAGAAAGTATTGACTACAGAGTAATGAAAGTTCACGTAGTTTATGTGTCTTATAATGAAGTGGTGCCTTTTTAAGGTCTTAAGTAGTTTTTTTTTTTATAATGAAAAAGTAGAAAAAATACATTTTTTGTTTCCAGGCTAGGTCTTAGAAACTAATGCAGGTACAGGCTTCACACTGTCCATGAATGTGTGTTAATATGCCTTCTGATGCTGAGCAAATTTGATGGAGGGAGGAAACTAGGTAGGCCAAGGAGAAGGTGGAGAGATATGGTGGATGAGCGTTTGAGGAAGAGAGGTTTGGAAGTTGGTGAGGCTAGGGAACTGACAAGAGATCGAGCTGGCTGGATGAATGTTGTGAGGAGAAATGCATGATCAGGGATTTTGGCACCCCTTGTGAGCATGGCAGTGTCCGGATTGATCAACCGGATACGTTTGTGTGAAGCTGCAGAATGTGGTGAATGTTTTTTGGCGTATCCGGTAGAGCCAGGATTCTGGGAGCTTGAATGATGAGTGCATGGAAGTGTGGCCTAGTTGCTCTGGGCAAGTTTGTGCTGTCTGGACATTGCTACTCCTCACCCTGCCCTTGGGTGGGAAAGGAGGTCCAGATGATGATGATGGTGCCTTTTGGTAGTTAGCATGTCATGAGATTACCGTATATGATATTATGAAATTGCAAAAATACATAAAACTGATTATTTTAATGCATTCATCTATTAAAACTTTGCAACTATTACACCCAGGAGGCAGAAATTGTACATGATAAATGATTTTATGAATATCTGCCAGTAATTATGTATGAAGTTTCATGACCGTACCTCTTATTTAATCATAAAAAATGGCTGCCTAGATGAAAAAAGCATGAGTCATAATATCATCAGATCTGCACATTTCATTGTTACCTTGGATAAACTGCTGACATTTTTAAGTTTTAATGTCTCTGTGTTAAACAGAGGGGGGGGAGGGGGAGGGTCATTATGCACTTGGTTAGGTGTGCAGGGAGTTGGGGGTATGTGCATGGTCAGATGGGGGGTTGCAACAGTATAGCATTGCCCATGTTTTTTTCTTATACATTTTCTGGTTAATGATACTCATTTTTACCTAAGAAATAAGTCAGAGATACAAATATCAGACAATTAATAGTTTTGTGCTGTAAGTTGAAAATATTTGAGTTATACGTGAGTAACGTTGTGGCTTTGTTGGGAGTATATGTACATGCAGCTTGGCGTGGGAAGTCTTTACCAACACATTACTCCTGATTGGAATTATATGAACAGTAAACCTCAGCCACTCATCTGATGTAAGCCCTTATGGGCCACATCTAGTTGAAATCCCTTAATCCACTAGACCACCAGGTGTCTGTGTAGTTATAGTAAGTTGTTTCCCGGACTACAAGTAACCATTCAGCTTGTCACCTAGTGAAGAGGCGCCTGAGGGTCTCTTACAGTGAATGAGTAAATGCTGGGTGCCCCTTCCTGCCATCAAATATATTAATGAAGGAAAGTTTTGAAGGTTACCCATGACATTTTCTACAAGCCTGGTCTAAAGTATTGTTTATGCAGCAGTGCTAATACAGAATATAATACATCCATCCATCCATCATCCAATCCTACATTGCCCCATGCGGAGCGTAGGAGCCCGGGGTTAGGCAGTTGGTCCCGACATTTAAGATGAGAGTGACCAACCTCACTCATCCCTGAGTGGCATTACATGAGGAGTCAAACCAAACCACCCCTTGGATATAAAGCTTCACCGGCTCAATCCGATTGGAGTGCAATAATTACCCACTAAACCACCAGGCGCCAAAGTTTGGTTCTATGGTTACCACCCAGTGTAGTAAATGGCTTTCTGGTGTGCAGGAAACCATTTGGCTTGTCACTCAGTGTAGAGTCACCCACAGGCAGAAGGAAGAGGAAAGAAAGACGGAAGAGGGAGTGTAATGTTACGCGTAGGCAGAAGGACATGGAAGGAATGAAGGAAAGGGAGACAGAAGAGGATGGAAGGAAAGAAGGCTGGAGGAGAGGAAAGGGCAGACACTCGACAGCAGCACTACATCGAGTGAGTGGATCGTGAGCGCCCCCACCTACCACTTAAAATATAATACACTGTAGCATTTTTGTTACCAAAGTTCATTGGTTAATTATGCCTTTCTTTTGTTTTCTCATAATTTATTCCTCAGTTAATGACACTCTTGACGATATCTTGAATGAAAGTGGAGATGAAGAAGAAAGTGATGCAATTGTCAACCAAGTCCTTGATGAAATTGGCATTGAAATTGGTGCAAAGGTATGTACAACCCTTGACACTAGTTAAATATCCTATTCATATTTTTTCCCCATTTAGGCCAATTTTTTTTATTTATTTTTTAAACATAGTGGGGTATATCATTTAACATAATCAGATAAAATACCAAATATAATACCTCTTCAGGCTGAAGGGGATAATAGAGACCATGTTAGTCCCATAAGCTGAAAATATTCAAATGGCATTAGCAGGAATCTAATGGAAAGTATTTCCATGGGCTGAAGATGTTCTGGGATACTGGAATGGAATTGTAGGGGATATTAGATCAATGGTTACCAGTAAATGCTTCTTTGTAAGCTTGCAAGGTATTGATAAAGGTTTGGTTTGTGATTTGGGAATATTTGTGCTGACGGGTGTGATGATTGAGGTACAGTATTGGGTGAAGCAGTGCTGTTATAGCCACTGCTGCCTGTTGTATTCTAGTATTTTGTGAGGCTGTTTCCAGAGCAGTGCCTTTCAAAGGACTCCTCAAAATGGATTTGAGAGCAAGTCCCACAGAAGGAAAAAATGCAGCGCTTGCAGATTTCATTAGTGAAAGAAATGAAGCCGAGAATATTGAGACTTGAAAGTTGTGTGAAGTGATAGGTAGCCCCTTTCACAGAGTACTGTGCCGTGTTCAGTAGTTTTCTTACCTTTGCATTTCCTTTTCCTGATATATTTATCATACCTATCATTTATTGGTCAGAAAGAGGGTTAGCATTAGGATGATGATGATGATGATGCAGTTTGACTTTTCTTTGTGTGAAAATATTTTAGGTTTATTGTACTGTAAATCCTCATTACATCACCTTTCTCGATGTTGTTTATTAAGTCTGCAGTAAATTCAAGAAATATTGCTTATTAGAGGTCCATTACTACCGTATAGCTGATTTGTCAGTTTTCCCCAATTTACATCTTCAGCTGGAAGGGAATGTTATAATATTTCAAAAAAATTGCTGATGCAGAATGGAAACCACCTATAGTGGGAAAGGTGTGTGGTGTAGGTCAGGAAACAACCTGACCGTATGGGAAATTGACCGAGTTTGTGGTGATGCACAGGTTGCAGGTGCACCAACTGCCAGGTCCGATGCATTGGGTGAGACCAGCCGAGGCCATGTGATGACTGACCAGGAGCTGGAGGAATCATTAGCCAAGCTCAGGGCCACTTAACTTACCCTCAACCACTCCCTCATTGTGCTTTCTTTTGCCTTAGTACCAGGTAAGTTTATTGACCATTTCATTCAAGAGTCTTTCCATTGATCATCTTATCCAGTAGTCTCACATCAGAAGTGTAGGGGTTCAGGGTTAGGTTGCTCAGTTCACACTCAGCAGTTAATATCAGCAGTTAATTTATTGGATAATTGTTGAGCTTGATATACGTCAGAGTTTCATATTGATTAATGTAATGCTGATTGTCTAATGCATTGATATCACAGATGAAAATGCTGATTTAACCAGATGGGAAAACCTCCAAAATTCTTATGGTGTATAGCACATATGATTGGTGTGAAGTTTATTCTTCCATAGTTGCAGGACAGTTTTGAAGTAAAACTACTTGGCATCCTCCCTGGGTCATGCTGAGACTGATTGCTGGAGTATCATGTCTCTTTACTACGTTCAGACTGGAGACACTGCTTCAAAATACCAGCAATGTCTGATTGGTGTTGTTGGTATCATGATGGTGCTTTTCTTTTAAGCTGTTGATGGAATTTTTTCTTTTTCTAACACCAATTTGGAAACTTGTGGTGATGATATCCTTAGTTAATTACCAGGATGGAGACAGATTTTTATCTGTATTGTATTTTCTTAAGATGGTTTGGTACACAGAAACAATTTTGTGGAATGTCTGTAATTAAAAGATAATGGATGAATTATTTGAGACACATTTGCATGTGAGAGTCAGGTAGTTATAAATTATGCTGCAGATATATAAAGGCCAAAATATAGGTCAGCTATGCTAAACTATGTACTGTACTGTACTGGCTGTGCAAAGCTGGAGTGGGTGATAGCTTTAGTATTCCCACTTTAAAAGATACTTCTCAGGTATTGATTACCAGTGTTGCTTGAAAAGTCAGAAACTCAAAATATCTGCAATTTTAATCATGTGGTTGTGCCCTGATACATTGACTGCTGTAGAATTTTGTTGTTATGTAAAACACCACGAATAATAAAACATCTCACCTACAGTGAAGTGTAGTGTTGCTCCAGTGTCCGTCCATATGTACTTGTGTACTGTATTAGGCTGCTGTAATAGAGGTTACCCTCAATCATCAGTATAATTGTATTGGCTGTTTCATTGTTAATTGCAAAGCCTGTTTAAAATATTACTGTACTTATTATTTTGCATACAGTACATAATACTGCAGAATATCTTTGTTAAATATTTTCCTTTTGAAAACCACCAAGTCTAAGCTGACTTCTGAACTGTGAGTGCAAACTCAGTGCTGTAGTAAATAGACCCAAGTTGAAAATTTCTTTGCCTATATTAACCCCTAAAACGCGGCTGTGTACGCGCGATCCCCCCGCTGTGGCGGGGTTGTAGCGGGGTCTGAGTACCTGTGGAAAAATATTTGCCAAAAATCATAGATTAACCCTAGAGCATTAAAATTTTTATGGCCTATATTACTTACATTCAGCTATCTCCTGAGCCACATGTTGAGCCTTCGTTGACTACCAAAGGACTTGTGAAGACTTGCAAAGTTGGGTAACAAAGTCTTCACTCTCACACCTCCAGAAACCCGGTTTTCTTTCTACCACAGCCTCAATCTGTCACAGTACACTTTATACAACAACGTACAGGTTGTTTGGAATCCGTATTTGTAAATAAGAACTGAAAATAAGGCTAAAATGGACGGAGCGCACGGCCGACATGCAGTGCGGTGGCGATCTTCCCGTCAATATTGTCACATTTGCCTTTTCTCGGCAAAAAACACGTATACTCCTTTTTTTTCCATCATAGGACTTCGCAAACGTTTGCCTGTCACTATTATGGCCATAAAAATCAATGTCACTGCCAGTATTGTGGATTGGGACTGAGGAAGACCACCGCGGCGCGAGTTTATTCAGCCTTACGGCAGGCACTTTATTCTCGCTCCTGTCGGCCACTCGCACTTCATTTCTATCGCTCACTTTCACTGTATCTGTTTTTTTTTTTGCCTTATTCATCAGTGTCACTGTCCAGTGTTATAAAAATAATATTTTATACACAAAAAACTTTCACTTTCAGAACATAGAATAGGAAAATATGCTTTCATCTTTTTACACTGGAGTGACTGTCACTCGCAATACTTATATTATTACTATGTACAATTATTTACAACAAAAAACACTGTAACTGTCAGTGCTTTTACAAGTACATACACTAATTTACACTCATCAGGCTGTCACTGTCAGCACGTAAAAGAAAACTAAACAATATTATCACTGTCACTCTCAGTATTTTTCCCAATATTTTTACCCTTATTTTCAAAATCTACTTAGGCTGTGGTAGTCAAAAAAACACGGGTAAGCACAGAGGGGAACTTTGCACTCTTTGCACTGCAAGGAGGTGCGCCTAAAAGTTCTTTCCTGCCCGGTAGTGTGGCTGCATACATGACACCTCCTCAGTGCTTTCCCCCTCTTTGCAGTGGCTGGCAGTGGCTCCAGGCGGTGTCGCTGAAGGTAGGCCATACACTGTAGGCGGTCTGGAGGTGTGTGAGGGTGGCGTTTGGGACCTGTAGGAAGCACCTGGCCGTAACGCTGAAGCAGCTCGTAGACACAAGTCTTGGAGAATCGTCTGAGAGAGTAGTTGGCTGGCTTCCTGTTCTTGATTTTATACAGGATGAAGGCGTTCAACATGCACATGTCAATCAAGTGCAAGAACACCTTCCTGTACCAACGACGATTTTTCCTCAGACAGTCAATCTCTCCAATCATCATATCCGACTTGTCCACCAGCCGCATATTGACGTTATAGTCAATGACAGCATCAGGCTTCATCACAGGCTCGCCAGTCCTTCTGTCGACCTTCCCTGTTGCCAGCATTTCACCCTTGTGTACTGTGGTGAGCATGTTCACGACTCTCTTATCATGCCACCTGATCGCAAGCATCTTGTCAGATTTCTTCAGGTGCACGTCTCCCCGCTTTGACTTTTCAGCCTCGGGGAAGGCAGGGTAATGTGCCCTTTTACTTCTGACAGTGCCACAGGAGCCGACACCGTGTTCAGAAAGGTACTTGGCGAGTTTTGGAGCTGTATAGTAATTGTCCGTATACAGGACATGATTCTCGCCAAAGTACTTTTCCAAAAGCACTTTCACCACAGAACCAGAGAATCCAAGGGGGTCAGTCTTATCCAAATCGACATTGCTGGCGGTGTAGGTGACGAAGTCAAGGATGAACCCCGTCTTGCAGTCGCACAGCACGAAAAACTTGATTCCAAAGCGGTGGCGTTTGCTTGGAATGTACTGGACGAACCGAAGACGGCCCCTGAACAATACCAAAGACTCGTCAATCACGACTTTCTTGAACGGGCACAAGAACCTCGTAAACTTATCTTTGATCATGTTCAGGATTCCCCTCACTTTCCATAATGGGTCAGTTTGGGAAGGTTCATCATTATTCGCGAAGTGAAGATAAGTCATCAGCTGCCTAAAACGATTGCGGCTCATGTATTTATTGAATATGGGTGTTGGGCACAGCTCGTCGGAACCCCAGTACTCTTCTAACTTATGTTTCCAGTTGTGCGGCATTAGCAACATCAATCCAATAAATACAAAAAGCTCGCGGATCGTCAGAGGCACCCATGATGCCATCCGCGACGTGGATGGCGTCGCAGCCTCACCTTCTCCTTCGCGAACTGGCGCACATTGCCCCCCGTACCTGTTTGTCTCGGTACAGATGTGCTCCATAACCTCGTCGTCAAGGAAGGCCAACAGGTAGTCAACGCATTCACCATCGTCGTCCACAGGGAAGTCAGCCTGAAGTCCACACTCACTGTCGTCAAAGGGCAGATCTTCAGGCACAAAATCTGATCCCTCTGACCACACGAAAGCATCTAAAGTTCCCTGCCTAGGCTGGGAGGTGCTTGGGGTGGCGGGGGGTGAGGCAGGTCGTGTGGGAGTGGGTGAGGCAGGCTGGGCAATAGTAGGTAAGGGAGAGGCTATCCCAGGCCGTGTTGGTGTTGTGGTGGTGGTGGTGGTGGTGGGAGGGACATTATCACTTGGGTCAAGGTCACCCGCGGTGGCGTGACTCCTGAGTTGCCTAGTGCGAGTTAGCCTAGGGGACTTAACTTTACTTACACGAACACTAGGCCTACGATAACCTCTCATACGTAAAATTGCTCGTTTACTTCCCTTTCTCGGTGGTGAAGGAGACTCCGACGACTCAAGAGACAGGACAGCAGACGAGGAGGACGAGAGAACAGGGCTGGGAGTACGTGGCAGGCTTGCGGTGGCGTGACGTGGCGTAGGGGACAATGGCGGTGCACTGGGGTCTCCGCTCCTCTTCCTTTTTTCCCCCTTTCCATATTCGAGGCCCCTTTTCACCGGGGCCTTCCCTGTTGAGGTGCTGGGCACAGTCACAGTCTCCTCCGGCACAGAAATAATCACTTCAGGGCTTGAATCAGCACTCGATTGTGTCTCGGATTCAGCCAGGCTAGACCAAACACCCACGTCACTGCCATAGTCCATAGAGGCTTTCAACAGTTCTGAGGCTATTGCAGAGTCACTTAGCCCCTTGGTAGTCACTGGTAAAGTTTTGAAGGGGGTTGAGGTAACAAAACCCTTTTTCGGAGGGCTAGAAGGCACGGAACTAGAAGAGCTCGAGCTTGACATGGTGTCACCGTAGCAGATTTGCGTGGACTGACGCTATTCTGGGGCAAACCGCACGAAAAAATGACAGTGTGACAACTGGGGAAACAAGCGTTTCCCAATAGCAAAAAGTGCTTGCGAGATGACGGCGCAGATTGACACGTATCAGCCGTACGCGCGTTGCCATATCGCACGACGAGGGAGGGCCGCGCATCGGTGCGTCCGTGGGTAAAAAAAATGAGACTTGGCAACAACCGAGGTCAGTAGTACAAAGGTCAAGTGTGCTAAAAGTAGCTCACGGGTGGCGGGACTGATAGACAATACCAGCTGGAGCCTGCTTGCCCGCGGTTATTCAAAATTAACTCAAATCGCAAACGCGACGACCCGCCGTTCTGCCCTTTGGGCCGACTGTCTCAAATGCGACGATCCGCGTTTTAGGGGTTAATAATGAGTAATTTTTTTTCCATCCTCTCTCTCTCTCTCTCTCTCTCTCTCTCTCTCTCTCTCTCTCTCTCCACACACACACACACACACATAAATATATATATATATATATATATATATATATATGTATAACACTCCATGTGCAAAAAAAAAAAAAAAAAAAAAAAAAAAAGTTTGCCATATGACTTAAATCTTTCTTATTAGCAACTTGACACAGCCATCAGTGCATCTTGACAACTTGATTGCATTCAGAGGCAACAAAGCGTGAAAAATCATATTGATAAAATTTATCCTTTAAAGTGAATTTTATTTGCAAAATCATGAAAGATTATTGAGCTTCATGATATACAAGTTGTCAGTATCTGTATATGTATATTAATCTTTACGTGCTGATGTATGACTACTTATACAGTATTGTTGCATTTATGATTATCATGAACAATATAGCTTCCAAGAGATTGGGTTTGCTAAGCCGACTCCGCTCTTTCTTTACCCCTGCACAATTGTTGACTCTATACAGGGGTTTTATCCGCCCCTGTGTGGAGTACAACTCTCATGTGTGGGGAGGCTCCCCACATACAGCTCTTCTCAATAGGGTGGAGTCAAAGGCTTTTCGTCTCATTAACTCTCCTCCTCTTACTGACTCCCTTCAACCTCTGTCTCTTCGCCGCTCTGTTGCATCTTTATCTCTTTTCTATCGCTTCTTTAATGGTCACTGCTCCTCTGAACTGTCTGCTTGCATTCCTCCACCTCTATGACAGGCGCGTAGCACCCGTCTGGCAGCAAACTCTCATCCCTTTTCTGTCCAACTCTCTAATGCAAGAGTTAACCGTTACTCCCAGTCTTTCATTTATGCAACAGGTCAGCTCTGGAACTGTCTCCCTCTGTCTGTATTTCCTGCTGCCTATGATCTCCAGTCTTTCAAACGCAGTGTGTCCAGGCATCTCAAAATGATCGGATCTTGAATTTGGCTCTCTATTGTATTTTGTTTTTCTCTTGGAGGGAACTGTTACTGTGGGCTCATGGCCTTTGGTTCCTTCTTCCTCGCATAAAAAAAAAATAAAAATAAAAAAAGTTAAGAATTTAGCCTATGAGTATTAATATGCTGTAGGAGGGTGACCCAGAAGATTTTGTTGGCTTCAGTACTACCATTCATTAAATGGGGAGTAAAGCAACAGAAGTTTCATACAGTATTGGCATGCTCTACAACAGTCTCAATTGATCCCAGCCTCATTTAAATTCCTACATTGAAGAGAAGTGGTGAAGGGCCCTTGGGAGAGAAAATATATTACTATCCTCTCTGGTTGTACAGTGTTCTGTGTCTTATTTTAAAGTCATATTTTGCTTTTAATGTTGTTGCTTGTGACTATAACCCCATAAGTCACTTTAAGCTGATTGTATCAGTTAATTCAGAGTTTTGTGAGACATTGTGTTTACTGCAATCACAATGAGTTATAATACATCTCATGCAGAGCATGAAATTCACTTACTATAGACTTTTACCATGCTTTAACTTAAGTTTTTATTCATAATGCAGGTAACTATTTAACTGCTTTAGCCACAGAGGTATGCATTGGCTGCTGGAATAGGCAGTTGCTCTGAGGCAGCCGTTTTGATTACTGTTCCTAGTTATTGAACTAAGTTGACATCATTAATACTGTATACACTTTTATCCTCCATGTACAAGGTCTATCCAAAAAGATACTGAGATTTTAAATAACACTCCAACTAGCCTGCATAATGTGATCGACATGGAAGCACTGTGGAGCAATGATTTTAAGCTTTAGCCTAACACTAGCTGCATCACCCCATGTCACTTAGTCATTTAGGTACCTGCACTTGAGTGAACCTGACACTTGGTGATTTTTTGCAAGTTGAACAAGGAAGGATCTTAATGAGCTATGTGTTTGTGTAAAATTCTGTTTCAAGTTGGGAAAAACTTTTACGGAGACTTCGCAAAATTGCAGCAGCCTTATGGGGAGGATTGTTTCATTCTTTGTATTTGCCATAAGTGGTTTCAGCAGTTCAAATTGGGAAGAATATCCACCAAAGACAATCCTAAATCTGGACGGCTTTTCATGTCAGCAAACGACGCTCCAGTTGAGAAAGTGTGTGCTGTGATCCATGAAAATCGTCGCCTGACTGTCCTTGAAGTTTCCAATGAAGCAGGCATCTGTAAAAGCTCTTGTCACATGATTTGAACCAAAAATCTGAAGGTGCTTCATGTTTCTGAAAAATTTGTGCCACATCTGCTGACAGATGAGCAAAAAGAGAACCTTGTCACAGTCAGTCAGGAGTTGTTTGATTGTTTGAATGCTGATGAAAACTTTCTGAAAAATATCATAGCAGGTGATGAAACGTAAGTGTATGGCTACAATGTCGAAACAAAAAGGCAGTCATTGCAGTGGGTTGGAACATTGTCTTTGTGACCAAAAAAAAAGCATGTCAAAATCACTCAGATATGGCAATGTTTCATTTTCATTTTTAAAGACTCTAGTGTGCTTGCATGTGTCGGCATTGGTCACCTAATGGTGGCAGTCCATGCTGCTTGATCTTTAGTAGCCTCCCTATTCAGCCCCTTGTCCCTGAGGTCATGCTTAATGACCTCATCCCAGATCTTTTTCAGTCAACCTTTCACAACCCTACTCCTAACGTTAACAGTTTCACTGTCTGCACCCAGTTGTCATCACCCATCTTCTCCACATGCCCAAACCACTTCAATCTACCCCTCCTCATCACAACACCAGTATGCTCCAGTCCCATCCTGCCTTTTAATTCTTCCATCGTGACCCTAGCCTTCCAGGCCTCGCACTCAAGGATGCACTGCACATCCACCTAATCATTGCCATGTCTGCATATTTGAACATGTGAATATCCTCTTCCTGTACTGCCCATGTTTCACTATCATACAGCATTACACTCCTAACACATGCCACATACAAAAATCCTTTAGCACAGAGGGAGAGCCCTTTCAGTGTTAGAAGAGGCAATAGCTCCCTGAGCTTTTTGCAACCACTCCTCACTCAAGCCCCAATGATGTTGCTCTTCTTTTTTATTGGAAGGGTGTAATTCATCTTGAGTTTGTTCCATATGGTCAGACAGATAAAGAGTTTTACTAGGATGTCCAGAAGCACTTCAGGGAGGAGTGCAAAGGAGGATGACCAAGGCATGGACAAACAAAACCTGAATGCTACACCATGACAATGTAACTGATCATGCATCACTCCTTATCCGTGACATTTCGGCAAAGCACAAGATGACTTTCATCCCCCAGCTGCCCTGCTCTCCAGGGTTGGCCCCTGCTGACTTTCCTTTTGTTTCCAAAGTTAAAATCCACCTTGAAAGGTTGCCAATTTTAGATGATATAAGAGATAGACGGAGTTCATCATGTGCACTAAACACCTGTTCACTCCATTGCAAGTACACTTGGATCAAAAATGATCTTTACACTAACGCCATTGAATATCTGGGAGTGGGTTGAAGTCCTGTGGAAAAAGTATCACTCATTAGCATGTACACACGTCTGTATCTCGCTCAGGCATACCAGCCATACGGACGAGGATTATATCAAATATACATTTCGTTCACACATGTACAATATGTGGAGGTCACCAGTGTAAAGATCATTTTTTATCCCAGTGTACCTCGATGACTAAGTGACGTGGCATGTTGTGGCTAGTGTTAGACAAAAGCTCAAAGTTGCCACTACACAGTGCTTCTGCCATGATCACCCTGCACCAGCTAGTTGGTGCTCTATTTAAAAAGTTGTTTCTTTATGGACAGACCTCTTATTACTATAGATGTGTTTGAATACAGTTTATGACAGATTTGTAATGATGTGTTAGTTAAGGTGCAGGGTTGTGGGTAAGTAACCAGTGTTGTTCAGTCAAAGAATCACAACTTTAACAAATTCCAGATGTCAAGGTAGCATCTTACAAGTATGTAACATGGAGATTTTTCTTAAGGCAGTTACTTGTGGCAGTCAGTTGCAAATGTGGTCTCATGGTTGTGGGTCATGTTGCTGCTGTATTCAGACTGCAACAGTAGGGCTTAATGAGGACATTGTCATATTAGCCTTTTCAGGCCCTGCTCAGAGGCAGTTGAAAATTAGAAAAAAAAAAAAAAAAAAAATGATTTCATTGTTCATCACATGAATACTCATAAACACAGTTGCTTTAATTTTCCTTTTTTATATGGGAGTTCTCATTTGATTGGAAACTGCTGCTTTCATATAATAGAATACCATAGAGTCACATTGTCTTGAGCAAGTGGATGAAACTGGCAGTAGCGCTTGCAAATCATTGCTGGCAAGCATCCCTCCAAATAGTGACCACCTCAGATATTTTACCTGTATTGTGCTAGGACATCTTGGTTTTGCATTATTTCGTGGAGAAGTAATTACCATGTTAAGCACTCATGTGCTGTGTATATGATTACAATAAGCCCTCCATTTTGGCAACTAATTGGTGCCAAATTAACCTGACCAAACCCAGTTTTGCCAAATCCAAGGACTTAATTAAATGGGGAAATTTTAATTGGTTTGGATGGGTCAATAAAAAGTTTGATTTTTCTCCTATTCCACTCTTATTGTATTGTTGAGAGGTAATAAGTACTTAATTAGTATGCAGTATTAACATAACTTTTGAAAGCTAACCCATAAACAGAAATTGAGGTGCACTGATAGACTAAACTAGTATCCAAGGCTGACAGAGTTAGGCTAATGAATGCCTCCATGGCTCCCATTGCGGGCCTCTCCTCCACCCTCCTCTGCCACTGCCTCGGTCGCTGCTTCCACATGTGCCATCATTTCATCAAAACCTTCAAAGTCAATATCCATTGGCAGGCTATGTTCATCTTCTTCCAAGTCATCTTCCACATTTACATGTTCAGTTTCCTCTATCACTCGCTTGTTTTGTTCTTGTTTGTGGTTGAAATAGCAAGTTATTATATTTTTTTTTTTTTTTTTTTTTTTTTTTTTTTTTTTACAAAACAGAACAGAAAGGAAAAACAAAAGAGTTTAAAAAATACAGTCCTTTACTTTCTTGTTATATTTTTCCTGGTAGTGACCTCGTATTTTATTGAGATGACCAGTCATCATCTCATGGGCATCATAATTTGGTTCAGTCAGTTCTGTCTGCTCATGTAGGTGGTCAAATTCACTTAACAGCTTGGACAAGATATGAGTTGTTGGCTCTGGCATTTGTTGCACAATTTGTGGAATTTCATGCTGTTCTTCAATTTCATCTCCTAGCAACTCTTAAATGTATTCTGGCTCCTTATCTGTTTCTAGATGTTTTTTTATTTGTTCCATGTTGACACTTTCGACTGGAGAGGGAGAAAAAAAAGGATGATGGCCAAGGACACTCGAGCGGTTGGCAGGAATGCGTGACTGGTACAGTGAAGACTGCCGCCAGTCGGCTGACTGTGCTGAATAATAGAGTTGCCAGGTTGGCATTTTTTAAGCTAAATATTTCAAATTTG
Source organism: Coenobita brevimanus (assembly GCF_032717465.1). Lineage (NCBI taxonomy): Eukaryota > Metazoa > Arthropoda > Malacostraca > Decapoda > Coenobitidae > Coenobita > Coenobita brevimanus. Next base: position 11,462,463 of record NC_137047.1, on the reverse strand, counting down.
GCTTTTTAAAAACAGTTTGGCTTCAAATTTTTATGTTTGGCAGCAGTGGTTCATGGTTTGTGCTTGGGAATATTTGCTAATTGTGAGACTTTGGTTTCCAAAATAAAGGGTGAAATATTTCAAATTTTCCAGCCAACTGCAAATCCACAAAAACATAAACCCGCCAAAATGGAGGACTTACTGTATAAGTAACGGAGAAGAGCTTTTGATAAATCACAGATCAGTGGCTATATGTTTTGATGAATACCATAGATTAGCCTCATGGAGCCATCTTGAGCTTTAATGTGTTTGCTAGGAAATCAAATGGCTTGCCTGATAATGAATCCACTGCTATATGCCATGAGGTCGGTTAGGACCTCTGTTATAGAGGCCTTAAAACAACCTTGCCACTGAAGATTGGAAAGATGTGATACTACTCCACGCTGTGGTGATTCCTTTCATCGTCCGATAGGATGCATCATTCTGTGGTGGTCTCATGTCATTCAGACTGGTGATGGCTTTGAGACATCCATAATATAGGTGTGTAACCAGCCGAATGGCATACAGGTATTGCAATAGTCTTTCTGTGCATATAAAAGATATCCTTCTATATGGAACAGTATTGTATGTAATAGAATGCCTTGTTAGAGCCAAAGGTATCATAAATACAGCATAATCATGTGGTATCAGATGTCTGGTGGTAAAGCTCTTAGGTTGGAACATGCTGTGGCCTATGCTCTGCTGTTTGAATCCCTGAGGTGATTAGAGGATTTTCTGTCATGTGTAACGCTAGGAGGGGTGTAGGTTGATCCCATACTCTTAAATATTCTGGACTGCAGTAGCCAAGCGTTAGGCTGCTCTGCTTCCGAGGGGCAATATGGGATCAGCAGTTATGTTTATTAATCATTTGATATGATGGAAAATTTAGAAGTACATGAATTAATAATATGTATATCATATCCAGTGTGTCTCTGTGTATATTATGTTTAGAAATGAAGAGCTGAATATTGCAACATGAATTAATAATATGTATTTAGTATCCATTGTGTCTCTGTGTATATTATGTTTAGAAATGAAGAGCTGAATATTGCAAAATATATTTTCAACAGATCATTCATGAGAAGTATTTTATCCTTATTTACAGATTAGAACAGGTATTTCTCCTGCTGATGCACTGCTTCTTTCTGTGATTTTCCTTTCAAAGGATGATCATAGAAGAAGCTCATGGGTGCTGCCATGTACTGATTATTTACATATCTTTCAGAGTGTCTTAATTGTTCTTCTCACTCTTTTTACTCTTTCACATGCTCTGTAATGCTTAGTTTTCTTCCCTTGTGTAACTTAGCTGTATAGATGGAATAAGAAATTATAACTCATATTAAGATTGTGTATACTGTGAAGAAACCTGTACTTCTAATACACAGTTTCAGTATTGGGGTATAATTTGCATTTGAGCGGTTCATTGCAATGTAAAATCGAGAGCTGTGTAACTGGAGATCTTTTCTTTCCAGCCTTACCAGTTACATCTATAGCACTTCATGTTCAAACATTCTTCTGGTGTTTTGTCCGGGTGTCCATACCATCTCAGTGTGTTTCTCTTCATCCATTTCACCAAAGGAGATTTTCTTATACTGATTGTGCTGTTTTTTGAGATGCAGTGAAATCTGTTCTTTGATATCAAGAAGCTCATTAAGGGGCATTTTCTTGTAGAGTTTAAAAAAATATTTCTTGATGTATTTATGGTTAGTTATTTGGATGGAGGCACCCACCCATTCACCACTTACTTGATGAAGTGTTACCATCGGGTAATTCTACACTGAATAAAAAGTCCCCCCCCCCCTTTTTTTTTTTAATGTATAAATCACAGGAAGCCATTTGTTACATTGAATGGGAACAATAAAACCAAAGGGATGCCAGAGGATCTTGTGGATTATGGCACTTCGACCAGATGTGGCCCATAAGAGTTTATATCTTAGGGTTTATCACTCACATAAAGTAACGCATGGGCAAGCAACGAGTCGCATGTCTTAAACATCTGAACAAAGTAGCTGGGCTGCAGGTCCCTGCATTCTCTGGTGGGGCTATAAAGGATTAGATAATAGAGATGTAATAGCTGGCACAGCTTCATTATCTAATATGATGATCTTAAATCTTGTTTTGACCTCCCACAACCTCATCCTTGATATTGTATTTACAACCATGTGGACATTGCACACCTTTGTCTCATTCCTACATTAATGATGATTACATACTCAAACATCCATCTGTCTTTAAAAGTGTTTCCCCACTATTATTATTATCCATCCATCCATCCATTATCATTATTATTATTGTAGGAAGGAAAGTAGCTGGTGCTATGAAGGCCTTGATAAGAAACAGAGGCTTGAGTGTTGCAGCTGCACGAGGCTTACATGAATTAGTGTTAGTGCCAACTTTAACATATGCCTGTAAGACTATGGTGTGGCATGAAAATGAAGTCAAGAGTGAGAGCAGTGGAGGTGGGACTGCTGAGGAATGTATATGGAGTTCAGAGAGTGGATAGGATACGAAATAATGTGATTCATGAAAGATGTGGAGTGAAGAAGTCTATGGACACCAGAACTGAAGAGAGTGTACTGAAATGGTATGGTCATGTGGAGAGAATGGATAACAGTTGAATGGTGAAAAAGGTATATCTGAGTGAATTTGAAGGAGGGAGGAGGTGAGGTAGGCTGAGGAAAAGGTGGAGGGATATGGTGGATGAGTGTGTGAGGAAGAGAGTTATGGAAGTTGGTGAGGCAAGTGGACTGACAAGAAATCGAGCTGGCTGGATGAATGATGTGAGAAGAAATGCATGATCGGGGATTCGGCACCCCATTTTAACATGACAGTGTCCAAATTGACTCTGTTGGATACATTTATGTGAAGGAACTGCATGTGGTGAATGTTTTTGGTGTATCAGATACTGTAGAGCCAGGATTCTGGGGGCATGAATGATGAGTGAATGGAAATGTAGTCCATTGGATTGGGCAAACTTGGGCTGTCTGGACATTGCTACTCCTCACCCTGCCCTAGGATGGGAGAGGAGGTCTAGATAGTGATGATTATTGATTATGATTATTATTACTGTTGTTATTATTATTATTAGTGGTGGGTGGGGGCGCTCACCATCCACTCACTCGATGTAGTGCTGCTGTTGGGTGTCTGCCGTTTCCTCTCCTCCATCCTTCTTTCCTTCCATCCTCTTCTGTCTCTCTTTCCTTCATTCCTTCCTTGTCCTTCTGCCTATGGGTAACTTTACTCTCCCACTTCTGTCTATCTTTCCTTCATTCTTTCCTCTTCCTTCTGCCTGTGAGTGACTCTACACTGAGTGACAAGCCAAATGGTTTCCTGAACACCAGGGAACCATTTACTATGCTGGGTGGTAACCATATAACCAAATTTTGGCGCCTGGTGGTTTAGTGGGTAATAATTGCACTCCAATCGGATTAAGCCAGTGAAGGTTTATATCCAAGGGATGGTTGGGGTTGATTGCTCATGTAATGCCACTCAGGGATGAGTGAGGCTGGTGGTCACTCTCATCTTAAATGTTGAGACCAACTGCCTAGCCCCAGGCTCCTACACTCCTCATGGGGCAATGTAGGATTGGATGATGGATGGATGGATGGATTATTATTATTATTATTATTATTATTATAGGTATTATAATTATATTTGTTACAGGTATTATTATTATTATTATAGGTATTATAATTATATTTGTTACAGGTATTATTATTATTATTATTATTACTATTATTGGTGGTAGGTGGAGATGCACACCATCGACTCACTTGATGGAGTGCTGCTTTGGGTGTCTGCCCTTTCCTCTCTTCCATCCTTCCTCTTCTGTCTGTTATTCCTTCATTCTTTCCTCTTCCTTCTGCCTATGAGTGACTTTACTTTCCCTTCTGTCTTTCTTTCCTTCATTCTTTCCTCTTCCTTCTGCCTACAGGTGACTCTACACTGAGTGACAAGCCAAATGGTTGCCTGTACACGAGGAAGCCATTTATTACTCTGGGTGGTAACCATATAACCAAATTATGGCACCTGGTGATTTAATGGGTAATTAAGGTGCTCCAGTTGGATTGAGCCTGTGTAGGTTTATATCCAAGGGATGGTTAGGGTTTATTGCTCACGTAATGCCTCTCAGGGATGAGTGAGGCTGGTCACTCTCATCTTAAATGTCAGGACCAACTTGCCTAGCCCTGGGCTCCTATGCTTCTCACTGGGCAACATAGGACTGGATGATGGATGGATGGATTATTATTATTGTTGTTGTTATTATTATTAGTATTTATTATTATTATTATTATTATTACTATTAAAATAGTAATAATACATGTTTTTTTTACCATCAGTGAACGTTATAGGATTTAGCAAGTATCTCTCCACACCGTATGCACTTTTTGTAGTACCTTCCAAAATACCTTCCTGTTGAGTGTGTCTGCCTTTCCAACATGCCTCATGCAGTCCTCTTGCAGCTTCCATGTTCATTCTTCTGCAGTGAGATGGTTACTTTGAAATAAGAGAATACTTGGTTATTGAGTGTGTTAGTGAGTTGCTGCATTCAGTGGCATAGCTGTGAGGGGACCTAGGGGGCCTTGGGCTTGCCAGTTGGCCTCATACTGTTCTTGAAATTTTGTATTATTTAATGTGTGCACACTGTGCTGTGAAACATTTGACACTGAGTTAACACACTTACATAATGGGCCTAGTGAACCCTTCCAGAATAGGTCTGTGTCATCTTGGGTTTTCCCCATTTTAAAGAGACTTGGCTATTCCACTTTGGTGGTTTGGATGTGTGGATAGACTGCATTAGAGTGCAATACTTCACAGATCTGAAGTGGAATTGCTCCTAGGGGCACATGGAAAAAAAAAAAAGTTTAGATGAGGTACTCAGAATCAACCTCATGGTTAGTGGACCTGACTATGATGCTGCAAGAGACCATGGAGATAGGTAGGAAGCCATGGGGTGACTAAAGCTAATCTATACTGGTATGGAGCACCCTTGGAAGACGAGGAGACTAAAACAAACTCCACCCTTTTTAGAGGAGTTGTATGTGGTATACACCCTCCCCATCCATATACAGTATATACAAACACATGAAATAAATTCCATGTGGAAGTGAATGAGGCTTCTGTTCAGTCAACAAATGCTGGGATAAAGAAATGCATTCATTTCAGCACATCCAACCTTCGGAAATTGATTTGGCAAGGAAGATCCCACTATGCTCAAAATTTTTTGAAGGTGCCAAAATCACTCTCCCCCCCCTCCCTCACATTCCACCCACAGTCCTACCCAGCCAATGTGATGTGCTACTACCCTTGATGTCACATGTCCTAACACTCTCATGATGGTTTGCCACTGGGAGCCACCCCATCATTTTTATGAGCTCTGGCAGGTGGATGACAGTATGACTTAGCAAGTCCACACACACACACACACACACACACACCGCTCGCTGGTGCAGTGGTAACGTTCCCGCTTGCCAACTGGTGGGCGGGAGTTCGCGCCTCGCTCAGGTTGCGAAAAGTTTCACTGACGAAGTGGGTGGTTACTGTCCCCCTCGAGCAAGGGGACGGGTGTGTGCGTGTGTGAAGGTCACAGCCTTGCCCTTAGATCGGACTATATGAGCTCTCAGCTCCCTTCCGGGAGGGTAAAAGCTAACCATCACGACCATCACGTGATCCTGACCGACCCGGTGAATTACACGCACGCACGCAAGCGCGCGCGCGCGCGCGGAGGGAGGGAGGGGGGAAGCACTGCAAATTCCATAAGTAAAGACAGGTAGAAAGGAAAACGAACGCTGCATGGTGCATATAGTTGAGGATTTACTGATAACAAGTGACAGCATTAACTACACTGCTACATACGCAGGAAAGGTTTGTATTTTTACAAGATGATCAAACCCATTTTGACTGGCTTTGAGACAAAATAGAGTAGATCAATCCTCACTATCTTTAAGATATGGTCATATGAATGGGATGCCTCTGTGAAGATTAATAAGTTTTAACCTTCTGGATATCTCAGATAATTCCCTGTTTTTGTTTTAGCACTGTGTAAAGGCTAACAAGACGGAAGGACTCCAAAAAGAAGAGGGCTTAAAAAAAAAAACAAGTGTTATGAGCCTTTATGAATACATCTGAATGAATATATTATTTTTCTTTGGGGTCTGAGAAACTCAAGCCTCTTGGAAGAAGGTAAATGCAACAAATTTTGTTCTGAAAGTGGCCGAAGGAGTTTCCATGGCAACGGATGTTTGTTTACTTACAAGCGCCGAGCGGTGCAGACAAGGTGACGTTCCACTCATCTGGAATCAGCACTTCACTAATGTCATTGGCACATATGCTAACCATGAGGCTGTGTCATGCTAGATGCTAACGGTACTCCCAACATTTCCTTAAGAGCATAAGCATGATACTTATGAGAAGGTACGTATAATACACAGTGGTAACGAGTGTCAACAGTACTGTATTTGTTTCAGTGCATAATTGTTTTGGACATAAGGCCATATCCGATATTAATGATTTTTGTCGTAAGTATAAGAAAAAGTTGTTTGAACTGATGAGAAGTCGTAGAATGCATATAAATTGAGGAGTTATGAGTCAGAGCAGAAATCATTGCAGCGGGTGAAGTATCGGCTTGAACCCATAATTGTTTCAGACGTGGCTACATCATGGTTATTGTTGATTTGGGACAAAAGTGATATAAGTAAAAGTTGTTATTATGAGAAGGTTTAGAATACATCACAGTAATTGGTGTTGGGAGGATTATGAGTTGAAGCACATTTACCTCTTACATGTAACAGGTAATATATTCATGACACTGGATTTTCCTCACAGTGGTTGCTACAGTGTTAGAAGGATTTCACTACAGTAGTTCATTGTTATCTTGGTCATTATTGGGAAATAACATACTGTACTTCATTTTCCCTTACATGCAGTGTTTCCAGCATTTGGTTAGGTGTCCACAAAAAAATCAGGGTTTTCATTTTTTAGTTTTCGTTTTTGTTTTTAAAGGCTCCAACATGCTTGCATGTGTTGGCCTTGGTCACCTAATGGTGGCTCTCCACGCTGCACGATCCATTGCAGCCTCCCTGTTCAGTCCCTTAACCCTGAGGTCACACTTAATGACCTCGTCCCATGTCTTTCTCGGTCTACCCCTCATAAGCCCACCCCCAATATTAACACTTCTCACCTTCCTCACCCAATTATCATCACCCATCCTTTCCACATGTCCAAACCATCTCAATCTACTTCTCCTTATCAGAACACCAATACACTCCAGTCCCATATAGGAATTTATTACTTCAGTTGAGCCAGTTATTTCTTTTTTCTCCCTTAGCTGCCATGTGCCACTAACTGCATTGAAGTAATAATATGTGATCCTGACAGCTTAAAGCTAGGAAAGACAAATATAAGCTTACCTGGTAAAGATGGAGAAAGATCTGGTACTGTAACATGAGAGTAGAGGAGAGAGAACACTATTCCATAAACAGTCATTCAAAAAATATCCTTTTGCAACATATGGAGTACAGTACATCAGGAAATTAGTTTTGGAATGTTGCAAGGGATAGCATGGGTCTGACTAGGTAATAGATATCTTGAGCTCCACTGCAAATGCATTCATCTTTGGGTCCGGTGGAACTTTAGGGAACGTTTCATTTGCAGTACAGTATATAGAAAAATCATAATAGAGTTCTGTCACCTCCCATTTTGACTTATGAGCCTTTGCTGAGATGGTAAGGTAACTGGTGCTGGTCTTCCGTAGGTGCAGAATTACTGATAACCAGTATAGGGTGAGAATTTTGTATATACAAGTATCAGGATCATTCCATGAAAAATAGTTTTTTGGGGGATAAATTCCTACAGGTGATGAGTCCAGTTTTATAGTCTACATAGTTTGTGATAGGCCTTGTTTTTATATGCAATACTGTACTGATTTCTAAAAATGTTAACAGCCAACTCCTTTATCACTACTGTAGTACCCCAGCTGGGGGCATAGAAGGGCCCAAGGCTATGATACTATATTGCAAATCATCCCACACTACTTCTCTTACAGTATTTTGATGACAGAAAAATCTCCAGCCACTCCATGAATCTGGACTGTGATGCATTAGCACATGATCTCTCCTGACCACAGGCTTCTGTTGGCCATGCCACCAAGGCATCTGTACTGATATAGGCCTATGGTACTAAAGTACCTGTACAGGTACATAAATCCATGTTCATGTCAGTTTGGTTTTTGTTTGGTTCAGTAAACTTGTAATATAGTCTTTTTTGTATAATATTACAGCATTATGTATTCCAGCACCCAAAAATGAATTACAGTACAGTAGTAGTAGTAGTTGTAGTACAGTGGGTTGTAAATGCAACTCTAGGTTCATCTGAATGTGAACCATGTAGACTGCAGGCTGAAGTCTATCTATCTATCTATCTGTCTATTGCCAGACGCCATAATCCCTTAAGGGGTGGCCATTTGACTTTGAGTTATTTGTTTTATGGGGAAGGGCACTAATCCTCCACCAACCCACTTGCTGACATGTAGGGAACACATATGGTTTTGTTATATGGTTACCATCCAGCATTGTAAATGGTTTCTTGGCTTACAGGAAACCATTTGGCTTGTCACTCAATGTAAAGCAACCTGTAAAGGAAAGAGAAGCACAAAAAGATGTGACAGGAAAGATGGAAGAAATAGGAAGGGAGGAGAGCAGGCACAAAAAAAGAATGATAAAGGCTAAGGAAGAAGTAGGCAGCACTACATCAAGTGAATGGATGATGGTTGCCACCACCTACCACCAAGGCTGACGTTACTCCCCCTAAAGCAGCCCACCATCCCCCTTTCAGGGGATAGGGAGGGAGTTGAAGGGCATTTGCATAAGAATGCAGTTGAATCATCCAGTTATGCCATTGCCACTGGGGCAAAGGTGCCCCGTGCCATCACCATGAATTACAGTAAAGTGTTTTCTGCCATCAAATTATAATTTGTTTTTATTAAAGAAATATTTTATTCATGAGTATGGTAACACTTTCTCAGTTGTTGGATACGCTAAAGGTGTTATTCTGGGTACCACCAGAAAATATTATTCAGCAGAGGGACCTTTGTTATGTAGAGCTATTAAAAACTGTGAAATGTAGTAAAAGGGAGAGGTACTGTAATACAACTTGAACATACAGTACTGTACTTTTCTTACTATTCATGTCCTAAAAGAGATCAAAGAACCTTACTTTACAGTAGAGTTCCCCACCCTTTTTGAAAAATGGGAGTAGGATAAAAATGCTAAGGATAATGTTGGTGAAGTGAATAAGTACTGTAATATCTAACCTTACATCAAAAGAAAATTCCCAATTTTACAGCTACCATACATTTTATTGCTTACATGTTGCATATTTAAGTACTTTTTATTTTTTTAACAGGTTGACTGAGATGCTGCAGAAACAATACACCAGTACTGTATACATGTCCTATCAAGTAAAGTCATTTGGGTGTAACCTTCAATAATATGTTAAGCTATACCAAAATCCTGTGATGAAGCAGTGAGAAGAAGATTAAGGAGTCATGGAAAAAGAAAAAAAGGTGGCAGAAAATGGGGCAGGGTTGGTAGCAGAAGTGAAGGAGTTACTAGGTCACATGGATCCAATGATCTACTTGGCAGGCACGGCAGACAACACTTCAGAGATGCTGGCTTACCTCCCTGACATGGATCCAGCCTTCCACAAACTCCTTCTTGTAAAAACCCTGAGGAAGACAATGCGTGATGACCTCAGTAAGATAATTGAAGGCCACATTGATACTTACCTGAAGGAACAGAAGGGCAAGATGCGTTCAGAGAATCCAGTCGATCACTTAGTTGAGAAAGTTGTCTCAGACAATAGTTATGACGATTTTGTAAGGGATGCAAGAGAAAGTGTGGAGTGCTCTGTACAGCACATAACTGACAACTTTGATGATGAAATAGTTACAGGAATGTTTGGAAGTGATGATGACACAACGTTCACTGGTAGTCCAAATGACTCAAATGAATCCTCTCTTAATTCATCTCTTAATCAGTCAGGCTTATTGTTTCTTCACCCTGCTCAGTACTTAAATGTGGTCAAAAATTTCCAAGGTATAAAAGAATATGAATCTTGGCATGATTCCCTCAATATTTTACTTGCAGTAACCCCAGGAGAACCTGTCATGCAGGAGTGTTGGCCAGATATAAGAAAGGGGTTGAAGGAATGCCTCTTTGATGACTCAAGTCAGATCTTTGACAAAGCTCTCAAGGTACATTGCAAACTTCTTACCTCCCAGGTCCACAGTGCAGTGAAGGAAGCCTATCTAAATCTTTTAGACACCTTAGCAGGATTTTACATGTCAAAGCATCTTCTTCATAAGTTACCAGTGAGAGGGGAAGTGATGAATCTAAAGTCTTGTGAAAGCATATTCAGAATACTGAAAGTTTTAATTGAGTTCCAAAGAGAACTTCCACTGCTATGGATTAGATATCCAGAGAGATATGTTGATGACATGGTGGATGGAACATTCAACCTTCTTGCTCTTAATCTGTCTCTTAAAGGTGGTGGCCACATGAGTATATGGGAACTTTACTGTGTGATTGACCCCGATGCTTCCTGGCTCCGAAGGTGGGTGCATGGTAGGTGGGGGCGGACAAAGACCTTTGCTGCCATGAGGAGTAACTTCATGGTTCTGCTGCATTCAGTGTCATGTTGCGTCCTGCACTTGGACAGTGATGTTGGTGCCCCACCCTCTGCAGGTACCACCCCTACCCTCAGTCCAGATCTACTGTCCCATCTTCAGTTCTTGCACAGCTGTAACTTTATCTTGGCAGCCCTTAGTTATGCAGATGGAAGAAAGCTTTTCCCAGTGAATGTTCCCACCAAAGATGAACTTGTAACCATACAAGGCATCTGTCAGATACTTATCAAAGCACTTAATAGGAACATTTCAAAAGTTCATAATTTGGAAATCAGTTTGCTTATTAAAAAATTCTGCGCACAGGATGAAGGGAAGTGCATGATTCTGTGTGATGCTGGAACAGTGGAATTACTTCTTCAAGAAGTGTGTAAAGTTGGAGGAATGGATAATAATCCTGAGCAAAAACTAAATCTTAGTGTTGTATCAAGCTACATTGAAGCTGTTCTTCTAATTCTGGAAGCTATATTAACAACTGAAGTGGGTCAGAAATATATCTTGTTAGGAAGAAAGAGAAAATCAAGCTCCAAGTCAGGATTGGCCGGAGTAACCAGTAGCCCTGCTACTGAAGTCATGAATTTAGTCTACATTTTGTTGAAAAGTAAATTGAGTAGTTCGACTCTGAAAAGACTTGGACTGAGTGTATGTTGCCAGTTGCTGTCCTCCCCTGTGGGTGTGCACATTTGTGTTGATCACCCACTGATGAACAGCTTCCTGGAGCACCTGAAGGAAAGACAGAGGGATGTGTGTGATGACAAATTACCACATGGCCATGATCCCAGCACAACCCACATCATCCTCAGTGTCCCACAGTCCCTTCCCCTTCTCACTGCCCTCCTGCTTTCATACAAGGGTGTCTTTCTCTTGGAACGTGAGGGAGTCCTGCCTCTGGTACTGACTCAAGTGTTACAAGAGCTGGCAAGAAATGGCAGATTGAATTCTAGGATATTGGCCACTGTTTGCTCGTCTGTCGAAGGTAGGTGTGTTTATGTTTGTGAAACTTGAAGGCCTTCCATTGGCAATTAGTTGCCTGTTTTGCAGCCCTTCAACTATTACAATGCTTAGCCACCACAGTTAGTACATTATCTGTGTTGAAAGAGCAGTAATGGAAGGCAGAAATACATATTAGCTACATGTAGAAAGATTTAATTGGAGTTGCAGGATATATGCTAATATGGTAACAGTAGTTCATTTATTTGTATTCATTGCTTTTGTTTAGAGATGTTTTTGAAGGTTTATCATAATACATTATAACAGCATTTTTATGTTACTGAGATTGTAATTGAAAATGTGAAAATATATTCTTAGAACTGATTTAGAGTTGTACTGTACTGTAGTTGTCTGTTACATACGAAGCTACAGTGCACATTCCCTCAATCAACACTACAAATACTAGTTGTCTGGAAAAAATTTGTAATATTTTGGAATTGTGTTAGATAAACATTCCTTAGCACTATAATACATTGACAAAATAGAGCTTATGTTTATTACTGTATATTGCATACGGATAAGAGTTTGGCACCCCCCACTTTTTTTTTTAACGTGATAGTCAGTGGATTAACTCTTTCTGGCAGGCAATGTGAATCATATCAGTAAAAACAGAATGCCAGAAAAACAAATGCAGATGGTTAGACCTGCAAAGTAAAATCAGGATTTCATGGGTTTGAATGATGAGGGAATGAGTGTCTGTCCCATTTCACTGGACATACTTTGATAGTTCTGTCTCTGTTGTTCTTTTTCTATCCTTGATTTCTCTACTCTACCTCATCCAGTCCTTAGATGGGAAACAGAGATGATGATGATGATGATGATGTATAGGTTGCAATGTTGTGGGTAAGCTAAGAGTGGTGGAGCCTTTCTGGGATGTGGTGTGTGAGTTGGTGCGAGGGGATGGGACATTGGCAGGTGTGGGCCAGCAGCAGCAACTAGAGTCAGACTCAGCAGTTGAGACAGCTGTTCTACCACTCCTCACTCTCCTCGCCACACACCAGGGTAAGAAAATTTAGATCTGTTTTGACCTCTTTTATCCTAAGGATGTACTGTAATTTTGTTTTATTTTTACTATTGTGTGATGATTTTATTCAGCATAGGAGATCCCCATGTATTGAAAATGAAGGGTATGCGGTTCTAGCTGTTTCAGTTCAAGAAGTCATCTATGGCAAATAGAATCATCCGAAGTTGACAAGAATTAAATTAAAATGGTCATATAAACAAAAAATAATGTGTTGGTTATGCCTGTGAGGTGGAACTTCAGTGCCTTAAGCATAATTTCTATGTGAATGGTTAAGTGGCTGATTTCACATGGAATGTTACTGATAGTTCTACTTTTTATGGTCTACCCATTATTTCTGGAACTTACTTCAGCTCACCTCCCCTTCATTTTAGATGGCATTAAGAGTTTGAATACTGATGATGATGATGATGATGAGCCAGTGTTAAGTTTACTGAATACTGTAAGTTCTCAATATTGTAACTGACAGCACTGAAGGAGCGAAGAAAGGATTGTGAATTATCATAACTAAACCCAGGATTCAACCCACTCACACTCATTTCCATTGGTGTTCTTGTATTACAGAACAGAAAGTTGTGTTAGATTTTTCCACTCTGATGACTTGCTGGGTGGTAACTTTTTCATTCCACATCACATGTTTTAAAGTTCTCAGACTTGAACCTTTTTAAATCACTACACCCTAGTTGCAGTTTTCTTGCTGATCTCTTACAAGATATTCAGTGGCCTTGGGTCCAACATGCATTCCTTTAGTGCCAATCGCCATTAGTACGGTAGACACTCAAAATATTCAGTAAAAAAAGAAATGAGTTAGCATAGAAAACTACTGTACTTTTGTGTGGTTAGCTTCCACAGATGTGCATGATCTCTCTTCCTTTTTGGGGGGAAGGGGAGGTTCTATTATTCGGGGAAGCTGGAAGGTGCCACAGTCAATGAGAGCATTCATTGGCCGGGAGAGGTGACATCACTGAGCATCAGTCTTTGTGCTCACCGGCATTCTAACACGAAAATAGTGTGTTGGACAATTTTTTTTTTCTACCTGCTCTCATTCATCATACCAGATTTCAGTTTTGTCTGTTTGCCTGTCATTGTATACAACATTCCAGGGATTCTTGTGCCTTAAATTAGAGTCTTCTATGTTCTAAATAATTTTCTCCTTAAGTTTTATTATGTCCAGTATGGAATTAGTCCAGTATGGCAGTTTTGTCAGATGTAATTACCATACTGTATGTGAGGCCACTGTATCTACTTTCAAGTGTGTAAGAAATTAGTAGCCTGGGGCAATTGTCATATGACTGTCCTCTGCTGGGGGGTTTTTAGGTTCCCAGGCGGGAGCTAGCATAATCTGATGGTGTGTAGTTGAAATCATATTCATGCAGGATTCTATCTGGTGGCCAAAAATGGTAATACAGTAGTAAAGTTTTCTATACACCAGACATATGGATGGCCTTTTGTCTATTGTTTGTGTGCAGAAAAAAAAAGAAAAACAGTGGTCCTTTATAGGACTGTCTCCTAAATTTTGAAGTTAGGGAATTAATATATACGTACCTGTGGTGCTCACAGGTACTCGTCTTGTGTTCAGAGGTACAAGTATTGGTGAAAAGGTGGTGACTGCCTTGTTCTCTGGTAATGAGGTGTTGTCAGAGCTGCACACCATCGCACTCCGCCTCCTGGCTGCTGCCACAACCGTACTTGACTCTGCTGTGTTTCTGCAAGATGAAATCGGTTTCCAGGTCAGCCATTAGACTTATCTTTAAGTAGAAATCAATATTTTCATTAGCTGTTTACAGTTATTAAAATCCTGCACCTTATTATCTGATGATCACTTGCAAAGTAACTGTCTTCCTCAGTCTGTTTTTCACACTGCCTGTGTCCTCCAGTCTTGTTAATGCAGTGTATGCCAGCATTTCAGAATAATCAGTTCTAAGATGAATTTGCTTTCTTATTGTGTTCATACTCTTTGGAATAAATGAGTTTTGCAGACTCTGAGGCTTAGGTTCTTTCTTTCGTGAATGAAAAAATATACGGTATATGTATAATTGTATCAGTCATTACATGCTCTTGTATCATTATATATGAAATGTGGAATTGTACTACCAGGAAGAGCTGCTGCGCCAACAGAGTGAGGCAAGTTCTGGACCTGGGGGTGATATAATTGTGGATGAGAACTCTGTCCTTCGCAACCACATCTTAGTCAAGACATACCTGCTGGGTGGCTGGGGTGAACGCTACCTCCCACCTCTTACCCTCCATCACACACAGCCTTACTCAATGGTAAATATTTTTGGCCAGCTGCTGCAATATGTATAGTAAAACCTCACTATAACAGATTAATTGGAGCCCAAGGCACTCTGAAAAAAACAAAATGCTAATAGAAGCGACATCCAGACTTCCCCCTGCTAACCCGGACTGTTACTGATATATCAGACCTTACTCTGGATGGCACCAACAGTTTTTAAACTGTTTTCATTACCACTGCAGTACTGTAGTGTATTATACATTCACTGCAATAATCAAATGGTATAATATATATAATACAGCAATACTGTACTGTACACTGATAAACATGTATTTTATTTACCTTATTGTGGTGAACATAACCGAAATGGTAAGGCAGTCTGGACTGCTTCTGGATTTATTGGACATTTTCTGATACTGTATACAAGATTTTAGTCCGGTAGCTCCTCGAGTCCGAGAAAAGCGAATTCTGGTCTACTGAAGTCCATTGTATTGAGGTTTTACTGTATATACATATGTGCCATCAGGTAGAGTTGATAAATGTGAGAAAGAGAACCTGATCAAGTGTTTTATCGAGGAAATCATTACAGGCAGAAGTACGTTTTCAAAATGCTATACTGTACTGTACAAGTAATGTCAGCTCTAGGAAAGAGAGGCACTAATATCAGTTAAGGAAAATATTGATATCCATGTAGAAATCTGTATCTACTCTTCTTTCAATTAATATGTGGATGTATAGTTCCAGATTGGCATTCTACTTCCTTGTGTCATGGAATTGAATCACAGAATCATTGCCTGCAACTTTCACCCACTTTTCAGCGTAGCGAGCTGTGGGGGACTTCATTTTTCTTGTTCTGGGGTTTAGAAATAGGGACTTCAAGTTGGAGACTTCTTTGAAATAGAAATACACTTGTAATGAGGTCTATATAAGCCTGCAATGCCAGAGGCAATGTGGGGATCCTCACTTAGGCTCAAGCCTAATGTGCATAAATGGTGAGTGCATGGACTTGAGTTCGCATCCTGGCCAGTTCAGCAATTAATTTAGTAACTTCAGTATGACCTTTACTTACTCATCAGACATGAACAAGGCAAAGGCAGAGTGTAGAGGACTTACTTGTGATGCATTCTGAAGAGCATAAAGGAGCCTTGCAGATGGACTTGATTTAGTTCCTTCTCACCTACCCTGAGGTTAGGAAGGTTTAGTCAGTGAGGAATTGTCAGTGGCATAGGAAAGATGTTTTGAGTGACATCTTCATACAGATAGTATAGCAGTGAGGAAGAGAAGCTTCTTGAGGGTCTGACCTATTCTAAGTTGGTCAGGAAGTTAAAATCCTTATTCATATGACAAACTAAATTAATTTCTGCTAAAAGGTTACTTTACTTTGACAGTAACAGTGGCAGCCAATCACATGTTACTCATTGAGAGTGTGTGAGGCTATGCTACCATAGCCCAGAACACATAAGCTTTGAAGACTGATGTACAGCATACCTTTTTTCAAAACCATCGATTTATGTTATGGTAAATAAACTTCAACTGTTAGTAGAAGATGAGACTGTATATATTATCATTTTTTTATTTGATAGTTATTGACCTGTTTTTCTTGAGGGATCTCTCCTAAGTTGAATAAAATTGTCTGGTGTAAGCTGTAATAAAATACATAGTGTGTCCTTTGTGTGTCCTTTTGTTAAAAAAGTTAATGAGTTTTGTTTCTAACTCCTTCATTTTGATAGGACCCCTAAATTTAATAAAATTGTCAGGCATTAGCAAGAATAAAATACAAAGCACTGTACATCAGGGAACTGAAGAAGTTAACTGAATTTTAAACTTCATATATGCCCAGCAGCCCCCACTCTTCAGCCATTATCCACCGCCACGTGAGTACATTCCTGAAAAGCCAATCCGATCTGTTCACAAGAAGCAGAATGAAGTTTGGAGATTCCTGACTGAGACACGACATGGTCTTCATGACTCCGGATGGCTTGCACACTGTCGCAAGGCTGTCCGCTCAGTCCTTGCATCTGGGGATGATATTAAGGTCAGAATTATGACCATGTAGCATGAAACTAACCTATGCCCATACATCTTACCATTGTATGCCCTTATCATAAAATACCCTCAGCATATCTTGTGATGCCCCTAACATATTATGTGTTTATTTATCATCTTATTTTGCCTAAATATCTTACTGAGCCCAACTTCTTTGTGTAACCCCAACAATTTACGATACCCTTAATGTCCTGTCATACACCTAATATTTTTCCATTTTTATAGGCATTTATGTATTAAATTTATATAATAATAGATTGTTGGTGGAGATGAGAGAGAAATTGAGGAGATGGAAGGAGCATTTTGAGGATTTGTTGAATGTAGAGTGAGAGCAGTGCGAGTATAAGTGGTTGGGGAATGGCTGGGAGAAGAAGAGATGAGAGGAGGGAGGAAGAGATCAGTAGGGCGGAAGTAGTGGAAGCAATGAAGAAGATAAAGATGGGCAAGGCCCTGGGAATTGATGGAGTGTGGGGTGAAATGCTGAGGTATGGGGGTGAGATTGTTGTGGAGTGTATATGGAAGTTGTGTAGATTGGCTTGGGAAGATGGAAGGGTTCCAGAGGACTGGAAATCAGGTATAATTGTTCCTTTATACAAAGGAAAAGAGAGAGAAGTATGTGGTAACTATAGAGGTATTTGCCTTCTTAGCGTGGCTGGAAAAATATATGGCAGAATGCTCATTGACAGGGTTAGGCATTTGACAGAGGAGCTAGTTGGAGAAGAACAAGGGGGATTTAGGAAGGGAAAAGGGTGTGTAGATCAGATATTTGTTCTAAGATGTTTAGTGGAGAAGTATCTAGAGAAGGGAAAGAAAGTGTATGCTGCCTTCATGGACTTGGAGAAAGCTTATGACAGAATAGATAGGCAAGGTATGTGGAAGGTATTAAGAATATATAGAGTGGAGGGGAAATTGTTGAGTGCTGTGAAGTGTATGTACGAAGGAGCTAGGGCTACGGTGCGAGTGGATGGCGAGTGAGTTCTTTTATCTCAATGTGGAACTGAAACAGGGTTGTGTGATGTCTCCATGGCTGTTTAATATATGCATGGATGGGGTTGTAAAGGAGGTGCAAGGTAGGGCAGTGGATGTGGGGGTGGCTGTAATGAATGAGGGTGAGATTTGGATGATTCCAGTGTTGCTGTTTGCTGGTGATACAGTATTGTTGAGTGAAGATGAATGGGAGTTGCAAGGTTTGGTGAATGAATTTGGGACAGTGTGTGGGAAGAGGAATCTGAAAGTTAATGTAAACAAGAGTAAAGTTGTGGTGTTTGAGAGGAATGAAGACACAGAATGTACAGTGAGGTTGGATGGTGAGGATATGGAGAATGTGAGTCCATTCAAGTACTTGGACATTGTGATGCGTAAGGATGGAACTTTGGGGGATGAAGTGCGTGAAAGGGTACAGCAGGGAAGGAAGGTTGTTGGTTCACTGAAAGCAATGGTGAGAAATAGGGAGGTGAGTATGGAAGTTAAGAAGTCACTGCATAGAAGTATTGTGATCCCTACCCTGACATATGGAAGCGAGGCGTGGACCTTGCAAGAGGGGAACAAGTCAAGAGTGAGAGCAGTGGAAATGAGTTACTTGAGAGGAGCATGTGGAGTGACATGGAGGGACAGGTTGACGAATGAAGAAGTGCAGGAATGTTGTGGGGTGGATGTGGATGTGGTTGAGATGATTAGGAGCAATACACTGAGGTGGTTTAGACATGTGGAGAGAATGGAGAATGAAAGACTAACTAAGTGGGTGTATGTAGGTGAGGGAGAGGGAGGGGAAGACCGAGGATGAGGTGGAGGGATGGAGTTGAGAGGTAATTGAGGGAGGGGGGAGTGAGTTGGGGGGTGGGTAGTCAAATGGTGGGTGACAGAGCGACTTGGAGGCGTTTTGTCTGTGGCCACCCTTTTGCGGGATTAGGGCGTTGGGCTATTGATAGATAGATAGATAGGATCACTTTTAATTCATTCATAATACAGTATGGCAAATATTATTATTACGTATTACACAAATTTTTTACTTAATAATGTATTACTGAAGATCGAACTGTAATTGGTAAATTAAGAGATGTTATGGGTTGTTTAACTCACCAGTAATGCATAGTGTTGAAAACAGCAGTTGTAGGCAGGTAAATATATATATATATATATAGGCTCGATCTGATTGGAGAGCCATAATTACCCACCAAACCACCAGGCACCATAATTTGGTTACTGCATATGGTTACCACCCAGTGTGTTAACTGGTTTCCTGGTGTACAGGAAACCATTTGGCTTGTCACTCAGAGTAGCGTAACCCAGAGGCAGAAGTCAGAGGAAAGAATGAAGGAAAGAGTGACAGAAGAGGGAGTGTAAAGTCACCCATAGGCAGAAGGGAGAGGAAAGTATGAAAGAAAGAAAGACAGAAGGAAGAGAGGAAAGGGCAGACACCCAAAGCAACACTACATCGAGTGAGTGGATGGTGAGCGCCCCCACCTACCACATACTGTATATAAATACCGGGTATATAAATATATATATATATATATATATATATATATATATATATATATATATATATACTATCTGTCTGTCTGTCTATTGCCAGATGCCATAATCTCAAAGGGATGGCCACAAAGAAATTGCCTCCATGTCACCCTGTCACCCACCATTTCACTATCCCGTTCCCAGCTCACACTTCCCTCTCTCATATACCTCTCCGCTCCATCCCTCCATCTTATCCATGTTCTTTCCTTCCCTCTCTCCCCTTCCACCTCACTTACATACACCCTCCTCATCAGTCTCTCACTCTCCATCCTCTCCACATGGCCATATCACCTCAGTGTGTTTCTCCTAACGCATCCACATCCACACCACAATGTTCCTTCACTTCCTCATTTGTCAGTCTGTCTCTCCATGTGACTCTACATACTCCTTTCAGGTAACTCATTTCCACTGCTCTCACTCTTGACTTGTGTCTCTCCATTAAGGTCCAAGCTTCACAAGGATTGGCTATCATATTCATATAGAATTAGAACATTTACCAGTAAGTTTTTGGGTGAGTTTTACTTGAATTGTGTTTCATACCTTGAGCCAAAAATTTCCTATCATACACCAAAATTGGTGCAAATACAATATGCTGTTTTGCTTTGGAAGAATTTATATTATTTTATTTCAGTAGATAAATTTTAATGTGTGTATCTTTGATGTTTAACTTATGAAAGAGAATTGCTCCTGTAATGCTGTTTTGACAAATTGTGAGAGGCCTGGAAGCATGACTGCAGCCTTGCTACATGTATGTTAGAGCTGGCTGGTGATGGACATCCTGGAGCGGTGCGTGAGAGCACTTCAGTCTTCCCCGGAGGAGCTGCTGCCTGGCTGTCCAGTCTCTTCTGCTGTCCCATCACCCACCTCCCCCACGACCAACCCTGCCTCCTGGTGGGGAAGCCCAACTACACAATCACCTACCTTCCGTCCATCCTCTCCCACATCTACCAGCTATCATCAGTTGTCTTCACCTCAGGCTGCTGCTGTAGACTTGGTTTTAAGGTTAAATGTGTATACCATTCACTTATCTGTCATATCTCTTTCATAATCTTGCATCATTGATTAGCCAACACAAGCTATAGTTGTATTACTTGCTGGCATGCCACCATAAAAATATTAGTTTTGTTAAATTACACTGCCATGTTCTTGTGATGAGGAGAGGTGGATTGAGATGATTTGGGCATGTGGAGAGGATGGGGAATGATAATTGGGTGCAGAAAGTGAGAGGTGTTAATGATGGGGGTAGGGCGGTGAGAGGTAGACTGAAATAGACCTGGGACAAGGTCATTGAGTGTGACCTCAGGGTTAAGGG
Source organism: Coenobita brevimanus (assembly GCF_032717465.1). Lineage (NCBI taxonomy): Eukaryota > Metazoa > Arthropoda > Malacostraca > Decapoda > Coenobitidae > Coenobita > Coenobita brevimanus. The sequence continues at coordinate 11,441,645 of NC_137047.1, read as the reverse complement.
ACTAAGTAGGGAAGCTGCCAAAGATCAAGCTGCATGGAGAACCACCATTAGGTGACCAAGGCCGATGCATGCAAACATGTTGGAGCCTTCACAAACGAAGACGAAAACTCTGCCACTAACTTTTCTCTCTTGTTTTTGTGCCATATTCACATTGAGTTTCTTTTATCAGCCTTCATCATGTCAGAATTATATCTTTATATTTAAAGCATCCCTTTCACCATTCTCTTTTGTCATATCAGAATCATTAGCATGCTTTACACTGGATAAGCTTTTGAGTGCTCTGTGTACTGAAGACTGGCTGTGTAATGTTGTCCATCCATCCATCCATCATCCAACCCTACCCTGCCCCATGAGGAGCGCAGGAGCCCGGGGTGAGGCAGTTGGTCCCGACATTTAAGATGAGGGTGAAGTGTACAAATGTAAATACTTGCAGTAAATTAAGAATGTTCCTCATATTATTGGTGCTTCGCAACTACACAATGGAGTACAGTATATTCTTAAAATCAGCAGTATTATAGGGCTTGGATGTCCTTCATAGGGTTGTGCAGTATTGTGTTTATTTCTAGAAGCTGTGTAAATGCAGTACATACAGTGCTTGACTTAATTTACAGGTATGGTAGTGAACTTCAGCTACTGATTGCCAGTCCAAGTGTGCGAGAGAATTTCACTGACATTCTCAGGTACACCCAGCACAACATTCTTCACTCCTCCCCAGAAGATTGTGACTGGTTTACAATGGTCATGTTTTTAATATCTGGTGGAAATTTAGACAAGTAAGTTGTTTTGCACAGTATGTTAGGAGTGGTTGGGGGGAAGTTCAGGGAGCTGCTGCCTCTCTTGACACTGAGAGGGCTCTTCCTCCATGCTAAGGGATCCTTGTACTGTATGTGGAATGTGTTAGGAGTGTAATGCTGTATGGTAATGAGACCTTGGCAGTAAAGGAAGAGGATATTCGTAGGCTCAGATGTACAGAGATGACAGTGACCTGATGGATGTGTAGTGCATCCTTGAGTTGAGAGGAAGAATGGGACTGGAGTGTATTAGTGTTGTGATGAGGACAGGCAGATTGAGATGGTTTGGGCATGTGGAGAGGATGGAGGATGATAGTTGGGTGTGGTAAGTGAGATGTGTGAACATCAGGGGTAGGGTTGAAAGAGGCAGATCAAAAAAGACCTGAGACAAAGTCATAGAGTGTGACCTCAGGGGTAAGGGACTAAATAGGGAGGCTGCCAGAGATTGAGCAACATGGAGAGCCACCATTAGGTGATCAAGGTTGATGCATGCAAGCATGGTGGAGCTTTTATAAATGATACAAACGGACATGACCCCTTCCCTACAGTGATATACAGTATTTTTTTTTATTTTACTAAGGCTACCAGCAGTTGATTTTATTCAAGTTAGGAAGGACTAATTATAATGGAAAGGTTGTATGTATCTGTCTCCTTATGTTCAAAAAGTGTCCCTTAAGCTGAATAAAATTATCTGGTGGTAGGAGGAACAAAATATTGAAATATTTCGCATCAGTAATTTGAAGGAGTTAATCACTTAAAGAATTTTCTCATCTTTTCCCTCGTTAAACTGTTTCTAACACCATCATGTTTCCATATACAGTGAGTATGGTAATGGATGCACACTGCTGATATTGCTAGGTGCTTTCCTATAATTGTTGTTGTACTGCACATTGATTTTTTGTTCTATCATCATTAATTGTGTGGTTTTATGTTTTATTATTATCCATCCATCCATCCATCATCTAGTTCAATGCCGCCCCATGAGGAATGTAAAAGCCTGGAGCTAGGCAAGTTGGTCCTGACATTTAAGATGAGGATGACCAGCCTCACTCATTCCTGAGTGGCATTATGTGAGCAATAAACCCCAACCATCCCTCAGATATAAACCTACGCAAGTTCAATCCGATTGGAATGCTTTAATTACCCACTATACCACCAGGTGCCATAATTTGGTTATATGGTTACCACCCAGCATAGTAAATGGTTTCCTGGTGTTCAGGAAACCATTTGGCTTGTCACTCAGTGTAGAGTCACCCATTGGCAGAAGGAAGAGGAAAGAGTGAAGGAAAGAAAGACAGAAAAGGGAGTGTAAAGTCTTTCATTAATATTATTATTATTTTTTTTTATTAGTATTATATTTTAAAGAAGTTTAACCAGACCACTGAGCTCCCAAAACAGGGCTGTCATTGGGCTGGCCTGAAGGATTATAGTATTTGATGGTGGTTGTATGAAATTTGTGAAATTGTTATCGGGGAAATATAGTCTACAAATCAGTCGAATACATTTAAAATGCATAAGTTCAACTGACACACAAAATACGATAATTCTTAAGAAGAGGATGTGGTTGTGGATGGAGATGGCATGCTATATTTGTTACAGCAGCAGTCTTTACACCTAGTGGAGAGTCTGAAATTGTAGCAGTTTTGGTAACTTTGGTCACTGGGACAGTTGGTGATGGGGCTATATTTATCCATTCATGTGCATGTTGGACCATTAACAGAAGAATCTCCAAGTACTATATAGTATTGGTTGATTAGGGAGATTTGGTGCATGTGAATTATCAATCTAGGCATGTGAGAGTGGAAGTGGTATCACTAGGAGGTCTGCAACAGGATTGTCCATCACAGCAGAGATTGCTGATGGGCTGGGTATTTGTGTACTTCCAGAAGCATAGTCCTTGCTTATTTCCAAGGTTTTGTAAAAATCATTCACTCCATTGTAATAGTAGTAGAGACAGAAAATAAAGGTTGGCAAAAAACATGGAAATATCATGAAGAGAGTGGGCAGAAGAGTAGAAGAGGACAAGAAAGAATGATCAGAGACAAAAAGGCCCCTTTTACTTACTAGCCTTGTACAACAAGCACGGATACTGGGAAAGTATACTTTCTCCACCCCCTCCCCTGTTGCCATGGTGTTACTGAAAGTAAATCACTGAAGTGGAGGAGTAGCCAGAAATGTAGAACAGTGTTTCCGGATAGGACAGTATATTACTTTGTGCAACAGCTTGTATTGCCATTTCTAGCTAATCTTTTCCAACCCACAAATGTAATATTGTTTCTTTATTTTATGTGGGGGCACTCACCATCCACTCATTCAGTGTAGTGCTGCAAAGGTGGCTGCCCTTTCCTCTCTTCCTTCCTTCCTTTCCTGTCTTTCTTTCCATCATTCTTTCCACTTCCTTCTGTCTACTGGTGACTCTGCACTGAGTGACAGTCCAAATGGTTTTCTGTACATCAGGAAACTATTTATTGTGCTGGATGGTAACCATATAACCAAATTATGGCACCTGGTGGTATAGTGGGTAATTAAGGCATTCCAATCAGATTGAGCCTGTACAGGATTATATCCAAAGAGTGGTTGGGGTTTAATGCTCATGTAATGCCACTCAGGGACGAGTGGGGCTGGTTGCTCTCATCTTAAATGCCAAGACCAACTTGCCTAGCCCCAGGCATCTATGCTCCTCATGGGGCAAGACAGGATTAGATGATGAATGGATGAATGAATTATTTATTTTTAATTGTTTATAATGATATCTAGATTTCATCAGTTACTGGTAAATACAGTTAGGTTGTATATTCATATAATAAAAATTATTTTGAATATATAATTTTTCCTCCTGTACATAGGGAGAAAGAAACTAGTCATATATTCCCTGCATGTTATAAACGATACCTAAACCTTGTTGTCCCAGGATTTTTTTTTTTTTTCGTAATGCAAGATTATTTTATTCCACTTTGATAAGATGTCCGAGGGTTTAAGCATTAGAAACAGTTGCAGTAGCCCCTTCAGTATAAGAACATTTTTGTATTTTCCTCTTGGTAACACAATATGTTTTACAGTGTTGATAAGACGTCCCCAGGTTGTAGGGGTTAAAAGGACAGGAGTGAGGAGCTTGAATCCTCACCTTCAGCAGGGCTGGGATGAGGGAAATTGTATTCTGAGTTTTCTTTCTCATTGTGGCTCTGAAAAGATCAAAGAGGCTTGATTATACTGTATATCTTCCCACCCCTTTTGATCATGGAAAATCGGGTAAGGATAGTGATCATAATTTCAAGCATACCAATAATCAACAATATTGAGGGCTCTGATGATGCATGAATGATTGTGTAGTTCATTTCAGTGGGCATATGTTTGATACTTCTACTTGTGCATTTTCCTTCTTTGTAACACATCACATCCTATCTCTTGGCCATCCATTAGGGTTGGGTTGATGATAATGGAATAGTGGGAGGCATGAATAACAAAGGACTGTTCTATTTGTAAACACATCAAGAAGAGTAATTGTATTAATGTTGTCAGATGAGTGATGGTTATGTGGAACAGAGAAAGTTCAGTACAGTATTACATTGATTTACTTGTTTGTTACAGGTGTGGTACAGCTGTGGTAGGTCTGAGTCGGCTAGTGGTTGGTGGGGTGCTGTGGCCAGCCTTGGCAGATGCTCTCACTGCCTCACATCACATTGCTGTCAGGGAAATGACATGGGCTGGGATCATTCATAATGTCCAGTTGGTTCTCAATATTGAAATACCAACACTCTTCCTGGCTCTACAGGTTTATGTGATTTTTTTTTTTTTTTTCCTTTTTTTCTCAGTGTATAATAGATAGTAAGTACAACATAAATGCAACTAAAATATATAGTATGCAGCAGTTTGGAAATCAAATATTTCCAGCATTAATGTGTTGAAAGGCTGATTTAACCACACCAGGATATGAACCATGATTTGTTAAATTTTGCATTTAGGCTTGACACCCAAAAGAGAACATTATTAAACAGGATGGGATAATGATAATCCATCTATTTTGTGCTTGCGCTGCTGGCATTCATCTCACCAGCAAGAATTAATATTTTCTGTTGTCATTGTTTATCATGCCATAGTTATATAGATAATAGGATATGATTAGTTTTGTACTAATTTATCTTACTGAAGATTGTGATATTGATCCTGAAGGATGATGATGATGCTATTTCAGAAGACAGATACATGGGTGTGGAGTGTGGTTGGTGAGTGGGTAAGGTGTGTGTTCATCGGTGTGTTGCCATGGAGCGAGGTGTGCCACTACCTAGTGCTGGTACTACTGCAGGGGTCAGACTTCATTGTGTACTTCCTGGTGGCTCTCCTGAGGCATCTCCATCCCTCCATCATCAGACACTCATCCTCTCACACTTCCCTCTCTCACCTTCAGGTACTTCACATCATGTTTTGTAAATATTTTATCTCATTTCCCATATATCTGTATTATCTGGTTCCATAATTGTATAACAAATTTTTGTTGCATTTTTTCCATGTATCATCAGCTAACACATCTGCTATTGGGCATAGTATTTTTGCCGGCTGTGCAATCACAGGGTCAGATGAGTGCCCCCATACTAACCAGAATAACAAAACTGGTTGGAAGTACTAAGAATAAAGTAGATTATGTTAAATGAGTAGAGGGGTAAATATTATATTAAATATTAGCATTTCCTCAGTGAGTGAAAGATGTTCCAACAGACAAGTGTGATCAGTGGGTGGCGGGCGGGCGATCACCTCACCTTTATGGAGGCCCTATGTCGCCGCCACCGCCGTACCGTCCTGCCTCATCTCACCCGCCCACTCCACGCACAGCGCTACCACTACACCCCCAAGCAGCTGTAGGATATCCTTTCTTTCAGACTAAGGACAAAGCCAGCATTTGGCAACCCATTCAGCCCTAGTATAGTACAAGGCATTTCCCACTACGCAATTCATCGCTATACAATACCCCGCCTTAGCGACGTGAAATAATTTACACCCTTCCCTGTGTATCGATGGCCAGTCCCTTGTTATCTGATGGGTTTTGTTTTTTTGAACTGATTTTGATGATATTTTAGACTTAACCTGTGGATTGCGAGCAACAGCTCAGGCTGGGTAGCACCGCTTTGCAAGCCACAGCTCAGGCTTTGCTGGCCAAGCATCACCGCTAACTTCTCCACCCCTACTCAAACTTATGAATGGTGCTACGCAAAGACGGAGAGAGAGAGATTTTTTTCTTTTCACCAGATGATGCCCTAGATGTTTATCTTCAAGTTTATAGTAAACAGAAACTAAAAAAAATGTATTTTTTATTCATATTTTCACTATCCCCTATGTAAACTTACACATGGCCCTGCGCAAAAACGGAGAGATTTTTTTATTTTTTTTCACCAGATGATGCCCTGGATGTTTATCTTCAAGTTTGTAATAAACAAAAGCTAAAAAAAAAAAAAAAAAAAATCTTAATTTTTTGCACATCATGGGCTGGGATAAAATAAAGTAATTGTGCAATCCACGGGTTAAATTTTGTGTTTAGGTTGATTTATAAACTGTTATTCGACTTATATTAATGTGTTTTAGTCATAGGTGGGGTGAACACATTTTTGGGTACAGTTTACTGTACTGTACTAAAGTTGATTTTTTTCAGGCTTATTTTTGATGATTTCCAGATTTTATTTTTGGGTTTAGGTGAGTTATAAACTGCCTTTAGACTTAGTTTAGCATGTTTTAAAGCTATTTGGGGGTTTAGGTGAGCTGGAAACTTGTTTTGGGACTCATTTGTGTGGGTTTTGGACTTGGTTGGGGGGGTAATCCCAAGGCTCCCAAACGCATCTCCATATTTTCTCCGTTAAAACATCCCCATTTAATGATACCCTGGCTCAATGATGGGTTTTCCGAAATGCATCTCATCGTTATAGCGGGGATGACCTCCTGTATTCTGTATTTAATTTGTTCCTTGTCTTTCGTGATGAGTTTATTTATCTTAGAATAAACTTTTCATATTGGGATGTTAGATTCAGTCTTAGTTTGACCCTTCTATACTAAGGGTCTCTCCTGAATTGGAATAAGAACAAAAAAAGCCATCGGATTGATGGGGTAAGCTCGAATCTGGGTGACATTCTTTTTAGTTTTGTTTTAGTGCTACCAGGCAGCTCTCTTTAACTTAGGAAAAACCTCTTATATTAAAGAGGTTTATTAAGGCTATATATGACCCCTTCAGTTCAAATAGTCTATCCTAAAGTGACTCAAAGCATTAGCTGGTAAGAATAAAATGAAAAAGATATCCCCAGACTTATGGAGTTAAAAAGAGGGATCAAAAGCTTTTTCCTTTGAATTTGTCGTTGACATCAATCATGCATTTAATATTGATAATACCAGTAATACAAAAATTTACATATATATATATATATATATATATATAATCATCCGGACCTCCTTTCCCACCCAAGGGCAGGGTGAGGAGTAGCAATGTCCAGACAGCACAAACTTGCCCAGTCCAAATAGGCCACACTTCCATTCACTCATCATTCAAGCCCCCGGAATCGTGGCTCTACCAGATACGCCAAAAAACATTCATCACATTCTGCAGCTTCACACAAACGTATCTGGTTGAGTCAATCCAGATGCTCCCATGCTCACAAGGGGTGCCAGAATCCCTGATCATGCATTTCTCCTCACAACAATCATCCAGCCAGCTCGATATCTTGTCAGTTCCCTAGCCACACTGACTTCCAAACCTCTCTTCCTCAAACACTCATCCACCATATCTCTCCACCTTCAAAGATCTTTGGCCTACATCGTCTCCTCCCTCCTTCAAATTTGCTCAGGTAAACCTTTTTCACCACTCTATTGTTATCCATTCTTTCCACATGGCCATACCATCTCAGGACACTCTCTTCGATTCTGGTGTCTACCGACTTCCTCACTCCACACCTTTCATGAGTCACACTATTTCGTATCCTATCCATCCTCTGTACCCCACATACATTCCTCAACAGTCCCATCTCCATTGCTCTTACTCTTGACTTTTCAGTTTCATGCCACACCATAGTCTCACACCCATAAGTTAGAGTTGTCACTAACACTCCCTCATGTTAGCCTCGTGCAGCTGCAACATTCAAGCCTCTGTTTCTCATCAAGGCCCCCACCGCACCAGCTACTTTTCTTCTTTGTGTCACTCGACTTTCAACTTCTTTTGCACATTTTCCTCTCTTTTCTATCACTGTATATAATATATAACGGATCTGTCCGTTCTTCCCTTTGGGGTTAAGATGTGAATGAATGTGTTTGAATGGATGAGTAAATGGGGAGTGTGTCGTCCTGTCTCGGCTACCTCCCTTTCCTTGGGGGAAGCAGCCTAGGTATATAGATAGATATATATATATATATATATATATATATACAGTACTGTATATCATTCATGCATTCATTCATCATCCAATCCTGCATTGCCCCATGAGGAGAGTAGGAGCCTGGAGCTAGGCAAGTTGGTCCTGACATTTAAGATGAGAGTGACCAGCCTCACTCATTCCTGAGTGGCATTACATGAGCAGTAAACCCCATCCGTCCCTTGGATATAAACCTTCTATGGCTCAATCCGATTGGAGCACACCATAATTACCCACTAAGCCACCAGGTGCCCTAATTTGGTTATCTGGTTATCACCCAGCATAGTAAATGGTTTTTTGGTGTGCAGGAAAGCATTTGGCCTGTCACTCAGTGTAGAGTCACCCACAGACAGAAGGAAGAGGAAAGAATGAAGGAAAGAAAGACAGGAGGGAGTCTGAAGTCACCCGTAGGCAGAAGGACGAGGAAAGAATGAAGGCATGGAAGACAAAAGAGGATGGAAGGAAAGACGGATGGAGGAGAGGAAAGGGCAGACACCCGACAGCAGTGCTACATCAAGTGAGTGGATTGGGAGACCCCACTGTATCTGTATCTGGATATGAGCAGGCTTCTTAGTTCATGAATGTTTTCTTAGATTTCACGGTCCAATATACTCCTATACAGGTATTTGGATTTGTCTCTTACCTAGAGGTTAATGTAGAGTCTACTGTATGTGTATATATACTTTTGTAGTCTGGTGACTTAATAATCTAAGGTGCCAATCAGGATGAGGGTCATATGCTGTGCATATCAGTTGAAATGCCTGAGGAGTGACTGGAGGTTTTTGATCACCTTCTAATATGTGGCGTAGCTTTGAATCTTGCTTAATCTCAGTGGATAATATGGTATTGTTGATTATTACTTGTATTTTGTTTTCATAAGGTACCTTACAGAAATAATAATGATTAGATGGATGCATAGTTCAGCCTTGAATGCGAGGCCTAGGGGGGCAAGGATTATGATTGATGAGTTGAGAGGAAGAAAGGGACTGGAATGTATTGGTGTCATGATGAGGAGGGGTAGATTGAGATGGTTTGGGCACGTTGAGAGGATGGAGGATGACAGTTGGATGCGTAAAACGAAAAGAAAGAACGTCAGAGATAGGGTTGCGAGAGGCAGACCAAGAAAGACCTGGGATGAGGTCATAGAGTGTGACCTCAGGAAGAAAGGACTGAATAGAGAGGTTGCCAGAGATCATGCAGCATGGAGAGCTGCCATTAGGTGACAAAGGCCGATGCATGCAAACATATTGGAACCATCATAAACGATACAATATGATGAGAAGGTAAAACAGTGGTGGGATGAGGATGTACAGTAGCAGCTACAATTAAGGAGAAGAAGAGACTTTTCCAGGAATGGAAAAAGGGTGGTAACAGAGAGGAATACTTGGCTGCTAAACATAGGGCCAGAAAGGGGGCAAAATCTGAGATTTGGATACCTACTGGATAACCTAAAGAATGCGGAAAGGAAGAATGTATTTAAGGTGGCAAATTAGGGATGAGGAGGGAAAACAAGGAAATCGTAGGTTAGCAGTGTGTGAGGAATGATGAAGAAAAATTAGTGGTGGACAGTAAGGATATTTAAGATGCCTGAAGAGAGCATTATAACTGTTTGCTGAATGAGGAGTTTGACTGGAACAGGGAAGGTTTGGAGTCAGTGGACCCAGTGTTTTGTGCTTGGCCTTTAATTGAGGCTGCTACTGTGAGCAGAGCAATAGGCAAGATGCAGTTGGGGAAAGTGGTGGATGTTTCTGGGTTGACCACTGAAATGTTGAAGGCCTCAGGAGATGTGAGTGGGTTTAGTTACTAATATGGTAAATTCAGTTATACTGTATATGAGTGTGTTGTCCCAGATGATTGGGTCAAAGAATGTGATTGTAAATGTGTATAAGGTGAAGGGTGATGCCCTGGAAAATTTATTTTTGTTGGTTTGTTTTTACATGATGGAACTGGGCCAATCCCATCCCTTGAATACTAAGTCATGGATTCGTACAAGTTAGTGACCTCTAATTATGGCAGGAATTGGTGTCTCCTTGGTGACCAGTTAAAGTAAACCTCCAGTCTAACTACATCCAGCCATCAACTGAGCTGGAAGGAGTTAGGAATACTGTATTTATCAAGCCATAATAAACTTTGTATGGTGAATTTACATCCCAAAATATGTATGACAAGGGAAGTCAATCTAAGAAAATGTGATGATCAAATGGAAGTTAAGATAATCTCTCTCTCTCTCTCTCTCTCTCTCATGCAAGTATTGTTTACCTGTTATTTGATCGTATCCTATCTTGGAGAAACACACACACATACACACACACACACACACACACACACACACACACACACACACACACACACACACACACACACACACACACACCTGGAAATCCATCATCACCTGTGTTACTGTGTACCTGGGCATCCCCTTCAGTAATTCCCACCTTTGTTTATCTCACCTGATAGAGACTTTATTACTTCCAGATTTTTTTTTTCTAACCCAAGGTGATCTTTGAATATGTGTGTGTGTGTGTGTGTGTGTGTGTGTGTGTGTGTGTGTGTGTGTGTGTGTGTGTGTGTACTTTGAGATGGACTGGAGTGTAATAGGTGAATGTAATAGCCATTTGTGTGTGTGTGTGTGTGTGTGTGTGTGTGTGTGTGAGTGAGTGTGTGTGTGTACTTTGAGATGGGCAAGCGTGCAATAGCTGAATGTACGGTAATAGGTTGTGTGTGTGTGTGTGTGTGTGTGTGTGTGTGTGTGTGTGTGTGTGTGTGTGTGTGTGTGTGCTTAGATGGACTGGGCTTACAGGTAAAAGTAATATCTGTGTGTGTGTGTGTGTGTGTGTGTGTGTGTGTGTGTGTGTGTGTGTGTGTGTGTGTGTGTGTGTGTATTGCCCATCCATCCTGTATCCTATTTACCCATACAACCTTTCTCCCTCCAATCAAGATCCAATGAATAAATGTAGCATATTAACCTCGCCCTCACTTTGTCTTCCCTTCCATCCAACCCTTTTCCCTCTTCTCTCCGTCTCCTCTGCTCTTCTCCTCACTCCCTTATCCCCCCACTATCCCCCCTCCTACCGCCACCCCTATCCATATGCAGGTCATGGCTGATAGTATTGTTTGGCCTTGATCACAGTGTTGCTAATACTGATACTCATAAACACGGATTTTTTTTTTTTCCTCGTTATCTCCGGAGGAAGAAAACAGTTTTGAAGGGATTAACCAACCCCCTTGCGAGGTGTAAGGACCTGAGGCTTGGCTCCCGTAGTCTGAAGGGATAGACGAATAGTAAACTTCCCGTGGTGGCATTACAGTCCTTGATCGAAAAATACAACCACCTCTCTGGGATCGAACCTATCCAAGACCAACACTTCGACTGGGGACTTCAAACCACTATACTCCATTTCACCGAGTGTGGCACCATCATTGATGTCCTCAACACCTGTAGCATTGATAAAGGTCCTCAGAACTGGATATACCTTATTGTATTGTCTTTATATATTGGTTCTCGGTAAATCATAGAGGTTTATCAAGTGCTGAGGATTTACATCAACACTACAGGCATTGAGGACATCACTGATGGTGCCAAACTTGGTGAAATGGAGTACTGATCACCGAGCGCCATATGTGAGAGGGACTCGTCGAAAAGTCCTTGGCCACAGCTGGATTCGAACCTGCGTTATCCTTGCCCTCACAACCAAACTGCGATACCTTACCAACCACGATAGTCGCCACCCTCTTCCCCACCCCCCTCATGCCCTAGTACACGCGGATATGGTAGTTAGTTGCGTACAGAAAGTGAAAGACGCTTACAGTGGTGCTAAGTATGTCTTGTATATACTTATCTGTGGGTTGCTTATCCGCGCGAAACAGTATCTGCATATTTATTTATCAGTTTATTTCTTGGACCTGTGTTATCAGATTTTTTTTTTATTTGTGTGCATTTGAGGCTTACTTGCTTCTTTAGTAGGTGGGTAAGAGGATGCCCAGTCGCACTCTTTCTTTCCCAGGACGGTTTAGGTTAAGGTTAGGATAGGTTAGTCTGCTGGGATATTAGTTTTGGTAAGATTGTTAGGGTTAGTATAGAGTGCTCTGTTAAAGAAAAGTTAGTTTAGACTTGGTTAGGGTTACTGTTAAAATAAAAATCGACCATCCAGGAATGTGGAAACCGCGCGAAGTTAGAAAGGATTGACAATATACAATATTTGTTCCTTCGCAGTTTATTTCCCATATATATATATATATATATATATATATATATATATATATATATATATATATATATATATATATATATATATACGTGTGTGTGTATGTGCATAGTTATATATAAGGTATTATAATGTAGGTGGGGGCGCTCACCATCCACTCACTCGATGTAGGGCTGTTCTCGGGTGACTGCTCTTTCATCTCTTCCTTTCTTCTTTCCTTCCTTCCTCTTCTCTCTTTCCTTCATTCTTTCCTCTTCCTTCTGTCTACGGATGACTCTGCACTGAGTGACATGCCAAATGGTTTCCTGTACACCAGGAAACAATTTACCACGCTGGGTGGTAACCATACAGTATAACCAAATTATGGCACCTGTTGGTTCAGTGGATAATTAAGGTGCTCCAGCCGGATTGAGCCTGTGCAGGTTTATATCCAAGAAGTGGTTAGGGTATAATGCTCACGTAATGCCACTCAGGGATGAGCGAGGCTGGTCACTCTCGTCTTAAATGTCAGGAGCAACTTGCCTAGCCCTGGGCTCCTACGCTCCTCATGAGGCAACACAGGATTGGATGATGATATATATATATATATATATATATATATATATATATATATATATATATATATACGATATATGGATTAAGTAAGTTAATCACGTAATAGCAACGGACGAAGAACCAGACTCTCTCTCGTTTTTCAGGTATAAGGATAATTTTCCTGTTTCGATATACGTTCGGACCTGTATTTCGTAATCTGTGTTTTCACACCTTCATGTACCCGTAAACTATTCGTAAAACTCGTAATGTTTATGCCCATGTGATGATGATGATGATGATGATGAAGATGATTATCGGAAGATCACAGAATAATTAGTTTATGCAGATAAATCTACGCTTTTAACAGTGGGTGATGGTGATGATTGTGATAAGTTATAATGATAGTGATGATCATAATACTGTGACGATGAAAACAAGAGAGAGGCAAAAGTGCTGTAGTTTGGTGAGTGCCAGCAATTGACGAGCAAGATAGATAGATATGTAGGTAGACAGGTAAAAATATAGATAGACTGATGAAAGAGAGAGAGGGGGGGGAGGGGGGAAGCTGCAGTAACCGATGGAAATGCCGGATGGTTCAAGGGACTGCTAATAATTATGTACTTAGCGGTGTGGGAAGGATATACCGTCTCTTGTACTGTGCACTGTGCGTCCTGTTGTTTGTGCATGGATAGATATAGACAGATAGATGGGTAGGTGAACAGATAGATATAGACAGGGGGAGGATGATAAGAGCTAGAAGCGAGAACGAAGGGGGAAAAGGGTTTTGTGTGTGTTTGTGAGAGAGAGAGAGAGAGAGAGTTTCAAGGTGGAAACAGGTGAGGTGGAACTTTAACTCTCAGGCTCCTATGACTCAAGCTCAGCTAAATAAATTCGTCTATCGTTATCTGGACAGGAGTTGTCTGGACTATAAGAAGATTAATGTCTCCCTGTCGTGCTTCATAGTCCATAGGGAACGTCTGTCGGTAGGCCCACTGTTCTTCCCACAATGCAAAGACTCGACACTGTGGCTCTTCCTGTTCCCCTTTCCACTCCTCTCTAAAGACACACACACATACATTCATATTATATATACTTGACATCTCAAAGGCTTTCGATCGAGTCTGGCATAAATCTTTAATTTCCAAACTGCCCTCCTACGGTTTCTATCCTTCTATCTGTGCCTTCATCGCTAGCTTCCTTTCTGGTCGTTCTATAGCCGCTGTTGTAGACGACCATCGTTCTTCTCCTAGATCTATCAACAGTGGTGTTCCTCAGGGCTCTGTCCTATCACCAACTCTCTTCCTTTTATTCATCAATGATCTAAGCTGTACATCTAACCCTATCCACTCATACGCTGATGACTCCACCCTTCACCTTTCCATTCGGTTCCCGCAACGCCCATCTCAACAGTTACTTCAACAAACAAGGGATGAGGCTATGGCGCACCTAATGTCTGACTTGGCTCGTATCTCTGACTGGGGTAAAAATAATATGGTTGTCTTTAATGCGTCTAAGACTCAGTTCTTACACCTATCAACCCGACAAAATCTTCCACAGGTATACCCACTAATGTTTAATAATATTCATCTTAATCCTGCATTATCCTTGAACATGCTTGGGGTTTCATTTACTCGGGACTTATCTTGGAAAGATCATATTACATCTCTTGTAAAATCTGCCTCCAAGAGATCGGGTGTGCTAAGCCGACTCCGCTCTTTCTTTACCCCTGCACAATTGTTGACTCTATACAGGGGTTTTATCCGCCCCTGTGTGGAGTACAACCCTCATGTGTGGGGAGGCTCCCCACATACAGGTCTTCTCAATAGGGTGGAGTCAAAGGCTTTTCGTCTCATTAACTCTCCTCCTCTTACTGACTCCCTTCAACCTCTGTCTCTTCGCCGAACTGTTGCATCTTTATCTCTTTTCTATCGCTACTTTAATGGTCACTGCTCCTCTGAACTGTCTGCTTGCATTCCTTCACCTCTACGACGGGCGCGTAGCACCCGTCTGACAGCAAACTCTCATCCTTTTTCTGTCCAACTCTCTAATGCAAGAGTTAACCGTTACTCCCAGTCTTTCATTTATGCAACAGGTCAGCTCTGGAACTGTCTCCCTCTGTCTGTATTTCCTGCTGCCTATGATCTCCAGTCTTTCAAACGCAGTGTGTCCAGGCATCTCAAAATGATCGGATCTTGAATTTGGCTCTATATTGTATTTTGTTTTTCTCTTGGAGGGAACTGTTACTGCGGGCTCATGGCCTTTGGTTCCTTCTTCCTCGCATATATATATATATATATATATATATATATATATATATATATATATATATATATATATATATATATATATATATATATATATATACCGTACATGCATGCATACATATACACTGTACATACATGCATACACAAGCAAGCATGTATATGGATACAAAGTATATGCTTACTTTCTGGACACTGTCTCTCAAGGACTTACCTGGAACAAACCAGTCTCAGGTGCTGAAGGCTAACTGGAAATGACTCAGTAAAATGGAACCAAATGTGTATGTGATTTTAACCCTTTCAGTACGACGATTTCCCTTATTCTCTTTAAATGGTGGTGGTATTTCCTAAGCTAATTAAAATCGTCTGAAGGTAGCAAGAGTCCATCAATTAAAATACACCTCAGCGGACTAGAGGTAAAATTCCACCAAAGAGACGGTCCATAGAAATGATTCTTTATAACTTCACAGTGTCCGTTAATCTCTCGTATGGAAGAGTTGCAGTATATCCACGTACCGGAAACTGTGACGAACTAACTTTCCAGCGGCACCTCAAACTGTATTCTCTCTCTCTCTCTCTCTCTCTCTCTCTCTCTCTCTCTCTCTCTCTCTCTCATTGCCACCGCTCAGTCACTACTTGATCACGTAGCTCCTATCATTTTTTTTTTTTTTTTAAATTATGAAGGACCGCATTCCTGTCGAAGTCAAATAGTGGTTTCGGGATGTGCCTTTATTTTGGCTCCCTTTTTGTTTTGGTTTAGGCGGGTCTGTGCTGGTTGTGTCTGTGCGTCTGTTCCGTTTCCTTTTTTTATATTTTTATATTCCATTTTGTGTTAACTAGTCTTCTTCCGTTGATCTTGGAGATTTCGTGATGCCTCTTTTCGGCAATTTATTCTGTAGCTACTGTACAGTCCACCAAAGCTCTCGTGTATGTTATTAATGGACATTTAGTCAGCGCTGAAAACATATGACAGGCGAATGTATGGGATGCCAAATATATCGCCAAGGAAGAGACGTTACGAATTCTCCAGTTCCAGGACGCGGTATGGGATGTGATGATGTTTATATAGGAACTGGAAGGATAGTGAACGATGCCCTCCTTAAATAACAATAATGATTTATTGATTGAATAACTGATTGACTGATATTGATCTCAATGACGCTCGTGCTGTTGATAGGTATAAATCTAAAGCTAACTGAAAATTATAGGGTATGTAGGTTGACGGAGAAAGCGGCAACCGAGCGTCGAGTCTGGCCGCAGTTCACTGAGAGGTAGTGATCACCTGTACGCGGTGGTGGTTGGGGGAGTGTGTGTGTTTGTGTGTTGGCGTGCTGTGTGCTAGGAGCTCTCAATAACACAACCTAGAACGGCGATGGTAAAGCTAGCACAGGAAGAATAACGAAATAACTGAGGTGACGTGAGTGGAGTGTTTTTCAGACCACCACCATCGTCATCACTGAAGCCATTTGTTCCAAGGAAGAGTTGAAATCTCAAGGTAGGTACTGCGACTCGCTGGCCCAGTCTGTTTTATTAGTTGCGTAAGAGGCTTCGTAGCCCCCTTTCCTTAGCTATTTATTTTGCATATTACACCTACTAATTTACAATGTTTTAATATAGACATAATTTACATAAGTTAGGATGGTTGGATGTTAAACGTGGAGTAAATCGCCAAGAGAGATATGTTGCGAAATTTCCAGTCACGTACAGTATGACTCTCAGAGCAGTGATAACAAAATCAACTAAGAGGTGATTCATGAGTAGTCTGTTATCTCCTCAAGTCATTCAGAAAGAGGTGAAATGTATTATTATTATTATTGCTAATATCATTATTACTGATGAACATTTTAGAACCCTGGCAATAACACCAGCCTTGAGAAGATGAAAATAACTTGGATAATGGTAAACTGGAGGTTTCATTTCGTCAGTTACCTTATGGTACTGCCGTTAACACCATGTATACTACTACTACTACTACTACTACTACTACTACTGGTGCTGCTGCTGCAAGCCTAGTAGTGGTAGTTGTTGTTTTAATAAAAACAACAACAACAACAATAATAATAATAATAATAATTAATAATAATAATCAATCCACCCATCACCCAATCCTACCTTGCCCCATGAGGAGCGTAGAAGCCCGGGGTGAGGCATGTTGGTCCTGACATTTAAGATGAGAGTGACTAGCCCCACTCATCCCTAAGTGGCATTACGCGAGCAACAACCCCAACCATCCCCTGGATATAAACCCTCACCGGCTCAATCCGACTGGAGCGCCGCAATTACCCGCTAAACCACCAGGTGCCATAATTTGGTTATAGGGTTACCATCCAGCATAGTAAATGGTTTCCTGGTGTACAGGAAACCACTTGGCTTGTCACTCAGTGTAAAGTCATCCATAGGCAGAAGAAGAGGAAAGAATGAAGGAAAGAAAGACAAAAGAGGGAGTGTAAAATAATAATGATAATAATTAATAATAATAATAATAACCAACAAAAAACAACAACAATAATAATAATAATAATAATAACCAACAAAAAACAACAACAACGACAATAATAATAATAATAATAATAATAATAGCACACAGGAAGAGTTGAAATCTAAAGACAGGTTATTTCACTCCCGATAAAACCCTGAAATGTGACGATAAAAAACGGCCTTGAGAAGACTTACGAAGCAGGTACTGTATCATAATTCTTGAGTAGGCCCTTAGCCTACTTCCTGCTATCGTTAGTGACGCCATGTACGCAGGAAGAGTCGAAATCTGGCACTCATAGTTTTATATATTTTTCCTCCTGATAAAACCGTGTGAGCGATAAAAAGTCTTAGAAGTATGTTGATAAAACAGGTGATTCATGAGTGTTGTCGTGTCCTTAATAATTTCAGACTAATGACCTTTTTAGTTCTTTTCTTTTTTTTCTTTCTCGTCGCAGATTTATTCATTTCTGAAGAGACATTTCGAGATGAAGGAATTAGATAGAGAGCGTTCATTAAATCCGGTATCACTGATTGTAAGAGGCGATTAAAAGGGGCCTCTACGGTGTGTCTCCAGTCTTTCTCTGGGCACTGTCCTCCTCTTGTGTCCCGTCTTTCTTCCTGGTATTTTCGTGTTAGTTCTGGCATTTATTTTTCCTTTACTTCTATCAGGTTAGATTTTTCATTTCATGGCATGCATAGTTTAAGGACCTTCCAGTGACGTCGACCCTGCCTTCCCTCCTGGGTCAAGCCTCTCGATCAGCTGACCGTTCAAGCCTCTTCATCGCCAAGCCGCTTCGTCGCCAAGCTGCTTCTCCGCCAATCCGCTTCATTATAGAGCCAATTCATTGCAAAGCCACTTCATCGCCAAGCCACGTCATTTCCAAGCCGCTTCATCGCAGAGCCACTTCATCGCAAAGCCACTTAATTGCCAAGCCGCTTCATCGCAAAGCCACTTCATCGCAAAACCGCTTCATCATAAAGCCACTTCAGTGCTACGGCCGCATCAACATCTCCGTTTCTGTTACATTGCTAGTCATATATCCTTGCTGTGAGTTAGTGGCGTGTAGTCCTTGACACCTGACGCTAGAAATCCATTATTCAATTAACCCCTTCAATACGAGAATCCTTTCCTAAGTTTAATAAAATAACCTAAAGGAAAAAACGAAAAAAAGACATGGGGTTCAAAAAGGAAAAATAGAAAAAAATACAGTTCAGCAACATCATTATCGACGCTGTTTATCCTGTGTATAAAAAAAAAAGTTCATAAACAGTCGGGATTACAGGAAACTTTTATTAAATTTTTTCCCTGGAATTTGGCAGTTATATTCATACTAATGTGACTTAAATTTAGTCATAGTTACGTCCATACTAATTTGACATTATATTTGTCACTTGCATTCATACTAGTTTTGACTTATGATTTTCGAAATTGTTATATTCATGCATATTTTGACATCATATTTTGCCATTGTTATATTAATTTGACATCGTATTTTGACATCGTAATATTAGCACAGATTTGCTTGTGATGTGTTCAGTTGCCGTTCAAGTGAAGACACCCGTATACACAAACAGTCTTATACAGAACATCCAAGTTTAAGAGAGTTTGTGAATACGGCCTGAGATCTAAGGATAGGTTGTGAGTTTGTAATGTTGCTGTTGTTGTTTTTAGAGTAACTTTTTTTTTTTTAAATACTTGAGTTATTATTGCTTGGATGATGATATGCATTTTTTTTAAAATTCTAATGTTGAAGCTGTTACGAGAGAGTTTTTATTTTCATATTTTTTGTTTCTTAGTATTTCGAGGTCGTGTGTGTGTGTGTGTGTGTGTGTGTGTGTGTGTGTGTGTGTGTGTATTCCTCCGATACCTGAGCGGAAACAGGTGTATATGCTGAAGAGGAGGAAGAGAGATGCCCGCATGACTACACTTCCTGATGCAGCCAGTGACCTTAACGGGGAGGGGGGGGGGGAGGAATTTCAAAATATCGTAATTCCTAACACGACTGAACCGTTGATTAGGGAGGGAAGTGGGTGCTATTTTTAACCCGACTGTATGAGTAGCAGTGGAAGAGGAGGAGGAGAAGGGAGAGAAGGAGATAAAGAAGAAGAAAATGATGAGGAGGAGGAGGAGATAAGAAAGACAGGGAAGAGGAGGAGGAGGAGGAGGAAGGCGATAACGAAAGAGTAGAAGGCTCGGGGTGGTAACTTGAGTGGCGTTACAGAAATCGTTACACCGTGTCCTGAGCGATTTATTCTGCAATTGTACCCCAGTATCTCCTTTTACGTTTAAATGACTCAGAGTATGTCGATAATAAAACAATATTAAAGAACTCGCAAGGGAATGTTAAGGTGTAACTGGCAAAATAAATCGCAAGGGAAGAGGCGCTAAGAAGCCTCATACGATATTTGTGTTGGAAATTAGGAAGGAAAATCGTATAAACTTATTATTTTTAACTAAGTGGATATTTTTATTCATGTGCAGTTTATTTTTCGTAAGACAGTGGGAGAAAAAGGCAGCATTACAGCCCACCATCCTTTCCACAGAACTTCTTCGTGACTAGCACTGTTTCCTAGTGTTAATATAGGGGGCAACAGAGGGAAGGAAGCTTAGTAATAACGCCTGTCACCTGCACGAGTCATTAAGACCGATGATTATATATTGATGAGTTCCGATTATCCACTGAATTATTACCAGCAACAGCAGCTGTGAGATTTTAACTGTGTGTGTGTGTGTGTGTGTGTGTGTGTGTGTGTGTGTGTGTGTGTGTGTGTGTGTGTGTGTGTGTGTGTGTGTGTGTGTGTGTGTGTGTGTGTGTGTGTGTGTGTGTGAAATATTATGAACTTACAGTTTAATTTGGATAGCATTACAGCCTTCGTAACATATTTTTCTCAGCGATTTATCTTTCCCAATACACCTTGCTATTCTTTGTGAAGTTATTTGCGTTCTTTTTTTTTTTTTTTTTTTTTTTTTTTTTTTGTGCCGACGTAACTTGTGCCTTTTATGTACAGCTGCGGACATAAATATCGATGCACTTTAGTACGATAAATTACGAAAGAGTTAACAATTATTTAAAAAAAAAAAAAAGGGTAAGGCTATCTTCAGGGCAGTTAAAATTTTCCAGAAGATTATCTAGGAGGTTCATAATTGTTCCGTTAAAAAGTGGATCGGTATTTTTGTCCGCAGCTGTACAAAGTGATAAAAATGTATCATACGCAAAATAAATCGCCGAGGAAGAGGTGCTACGAAAGAGATTTTGTTCCACGTAGGAAATCCATTTCGTATTAAAGAGATTAATGGAAACTCTGTTTAACCCCTCCAGTTCGAGCAGTGCCCGGTAAGCTGAAGAAAATCGGTTGGCAATGACAAGAATAAACAAAAAAAATATACCATCGAAGGGAAGGGAATTAACAGCAAAGAGAGAGAGAGAGAGAGAGAGAGAGAGAGAGAGAGAGAGAGAGAGAGAGAGAGATTGTAGTGAGCGCTGGAGGTAGCCTATAGAAATCACGACTGGACGGTGTAGACTGGCGTGGAAGTTTTGCAAAAACACCCCCTCAGAGGACATCAGTCTAAACCCCAATTCAGAATGCCAGCTATTGGACCTTCAGAGTTTGCGTGTGTTAAGTCTGACTGAGAACACCTGTCAGGGTTTGGAGTTTTCTTACATACATACTTACGTACATGCTTAACAACTGCCAGGAATAAATATACATAACAACTCACTACCAGTAAATACAAACTAAGACACGTACATATATACCTACATATATACGTACACACCAGCTCAGCGTCAGTACATACATACTGTACATACATACTAGCTCAGTTTCATTACAAACATACATACATACTAGCTAAGTGTCATTACATACATACAGTACATACAAACATACATACTAGCTCAGTGTCATTACACACACACACACACACATACACACAGATTCTGTAGTATAGCTGAAGGTGAAGCCGAATGTAACTGTGCCCCTGAATAATCCCCGATACCAGACTTGCGTAATGCCATCACTGTCGGCAGTTTGGCCTGTTTTTATATCAGTCTGACGGTAGTACGAGTATGAGGGTACAATGGGCGTCACGGTACTGGAGGGGTTAACGAGGAGTGTGGAGATTGTTGCGTTCATCGCCGGAAACCCCTCCCTTGTGAATATAATCGTGTGGTAAGGGAGGGGAAAGAAAAATACTCTCTCTCTCTCTCTCTCTCTCTCTCTCTCTCTGTCAATCTAATCGCCTGAGATATTGTTTCCCTCAAGTACCGTACCCCATCACTCCGAGGGCGTTATCTTTAGAGGTCACTCTTGCAGCTGCCAGACGATTTTATTCAGCTGGGTAGTGAGGGGGTGACGAAGGCCGTATCTAACCGCTTTTAGTTCCAAATTTATCCTGAGCTGAACAAAACCGTCATGTGGCAGGAAGAACAATCTGAACAAAATCGTTATGTGGCGGGAAGAACAAGCTGAACAAAACCGTCATGTGCCAGGAAGAACAAGCTGAACAAAACCGTCATGTGCCAGGAAGAACAAGGTAAACAAAATCATCATGTGGCAGGAAGAACAAGCTGAACAAAATCGTCATGTGGCAAGAACAACAAGCTGAACAAAATCGTCATGTGGCAGGAAGAACAAGCTGAACAAAATCGTCTCAAGGCAAAAAGGGTTAATAACGTCAGCAAAAAAAATCTTGTCACTGGAGAGACGGTTACCCAGACTCATCTTATCGGAGGAGGTGATAGCAATAATTAAAAAAGAAAATATTATAGTGTGGTTGAAGGCGTGTTTCGTTGTTGTCGTTGGTGGTGTTGCTGTGGTGGTGGTTGTGGTGGTGGTGGCTGTGGTGGTGGTTGTGGTGGTGTTGTGGTTGTGGTGGTTAACTTGAACGTGAACCCGGTGGACTGCAGGATGACTCTGCCCTTCTCTTGCTGTCCGCCGTCCATAATTAAAAGGTTAATCGAATTTTTTATAACCACAAGTTGTCGGAGTAGCCCACTTTCGTCAGATAAAACAGGCCGACTAGAAACCAAGGAGACTCATTTCCTCGCACCAGTGTAGCCAAAGCTCATGGAATTTCATGCAACCACAACTTAGGCTCTTATTCTCCCTGACACCTATTCCTTACCGATTTATTTTTGGATATGGCTGGCTAATAATGTTTTGTACGTTATTCATGCAGAGTATGGTGGAATTAGAATTATTTAAGTATCACATAAGAGGACGGCAAGGTGTGATAAGCAAAATAACTCGCTTAGGAAGAGGTGTTAGGGAGCTTCCTTACCCTACGGGAGGACGGACCTTAGTATTCAAGTCACAAGAGTGACCCAGTTCATCAGGTGAATCAAAATTGTGGATAGTAACCAAGGAGACTCATTCCTGATTCACAAGTAAGAATCGCCGAAGTTGCTGCACCGACGACGTAATAGCCGTGCAAGGTGTGGTAGTGGCCAGTCCCGTGAGAGAGAGAGAGAGAGAGAGAGGTGGATATAGATAGGTAGATTTGATAGGTAGATATAGATAGATAAACAGATATATATAAAGAGAATGTGTCTCGTTCTATCCCTTCAGTACCATGACGCCCTTAGTATATTATTCCAACTATCGCCAGACGATTTTATTCAGCTCAGAAGTGACCCCTCGTAGTGAAGGGATTGCTGGAGAACGTTCTAAAGCCCCTAGATTAAATCAGTCGTTTCTAAGCTGAATAAAATCGAAAATCACCTGGATATAGATTTAAACGTAAGTGTCGCGCAGTTAATGAAAGTGTACCCTAAATAGTCCGCTCTCTCTCTCTCTCTCTCTCTCTCTCTCTCTCTCTCGTTTGTCTTCCTTAATAATTTACAAGGCTTTATCATTCACAATTTATTGGAGTCTTTATTCTTTTTTGTCATCTTATTACCGGAACGCAACTCACTATCCACTCACCTGATGCAGTATTTCAGGTAACTCTACACTGAGTGAAGAGATAAGTGCATTCCTTTAACCTAGAAAGCCATCCACTGCTTTGGGTCGTACCAGGTAACCAAGAAAGCAACAAATGAGCACCTGGTGGTCTAGTGGATTAGGGCGCTCCAGACAGATGTGTTTCATGAGGGTTTAAGTCCAAGGAAGGGTTGGGTTTCATTGCCCTCACTATGTCGCTCAAGGTAGGGAGAGGTTGGTCACCTTCCTATAGCCCCGGATCCCTGCGTTCCGTATGGGGCAAAAAAGGACTGGATGATGGAAAGATGGATTTGTGTGAGTGTGTGTGTGTGTGTGTGTGTGTGTGTGTGTGTATGTGTGTGTGTGTGTGTGTGTGTGTGTGTGTGTGTGTGTGTGTTTACATGTGTAAATCCATTTGTAAGTGTATCCGTGTTTATTTTATTTTATTTTATTATTATTATTATTATTATTATTATTATTATTTCTATTATTTCAGCTTTTATTTGCGTCAGTCTGGGTCACAATATTGCTGCTAAGATATATATACTCGTGGTCCATGGAGACTCTCTATTCACCTCTTTCTTACTGATTTATTTCTTCCTATGGCTGAAGTCTATATTGCATGCTATTTATGCAAACTGTGTTGGTACTGAAATGTTATAGGAAACCTGCAAGAGAATTTTGAGTTGTAATATTGAAAATAAATAAATAATGAAAAAACAACCCTCCTGATACACCCCTTAATGTTTATAATTTTGCTTATTTTATGGCATTTTTTTTTCTCGGAAACAAAAAATGTAAAAGTATGTATATTAACGGGAACAGGAGATGGCATACATACAATACTCATTATTCACTTCATGTAGTGCTGCCTACTTCGTGTTTAGCATTCTTTTTCTGTGTCTGTCCTTCTCTCTTTTTATTTCTCCCAATATCTGTTTCTTACTCTTCTTTCACCTATAAGTGCCTCTACACTGAGTGACAAGCCAAATGGTTTCCTGTAACTCACGAAGCCATTTACAGCGCTCGGTGGTAACAATATAACCAAATGGCGGGGTGACGTGGAGCCCACTATGGCGCCTCTGTTAACTGGGTAGAAAGATACAAATGCTGCATCCACCCAGAAACCAAATTTCCACAACAATCCCCGCGCCTCGCCCTGGCGAGGCACTGTCACTCGCATGAGATGGCCCTGCAGGGCAGTTGCTTGCCTGCTGTTGTTGGGTCCGCCCAATCAGACAGACTTGGGTAGCACAACAATAACAACAGCAACAACAGCTAATTATTCAAGCCTCTGTTAGTTTTCAATGCTTGAATGAAATGACCATTAAATTAAGTTTATTTTTATTATTATTGATGATGATGATGATGATTGTTATTATTATTATTATTATTATTATTACCACTCTGTTAAAACTATTTTCAGACCAGCAAGGTGATTAGACAAAGAAATAGCGTCCAGACTGTGTGATAACACCAACGAGCAAGATAGAGCCACGAGCACGACTTCACCACACACAGCACCATGGCACAAGTCAACCCTGCCTTTATCGACGAGACGGAGGTAAGAGAGCTAGTCTGAGCCCCGTAGACGATATTCCCGCCCTTTAAAACCCCATCTCCTCCCCGTCAATTCCCCAGTTGTGTATTCCCCAACTAAGGACAGCTCCGGTGCTGGAGAGGGACGCCTGCACGTGGTGACATTGATATAACAGTGCCGATCCTCTGTTCGGTTATGCAAACGTCCCTCATCTCACTCCTTGTCCCTCGATAGTTGGATGGTGGACTGTAGGAAAGGGCAGTGTTAGCCTCCTGTCCACCGGTTTAAGTACAACAACAATAACTACTACTACTACTACTACTATTACTACTACTGCCACCTGCACTACCACAACAGCTACTAATACCATTTCTTCTACTACCACTACCACTACAACTATTACTACATCAACAACATCAGCAACAACCCCTCATTCAGGACACCACGTGCCTCCTGCCCAGCTAGGGGCAGTCCCGGGGTTTCTCTAGCGACAACGGAAGGGTAAAGTGCGTACGGGGGTTTCCGTTGATTTAGCCTGTGTTTTGATGGCTGTGTGTGGGGCGGTGTGGAGTGGAGACAGGATTCAGTACTAGTTGAAACACTCTTAGCATTAGCAGCTAGAGGTCTGACTTCTAGAATTTAGGACTAGAGACTTTGGTTAGTGACTTGGATAAACAGCTAGAGATCAGACTTTCAGAATTAACGACTGGAGACGTGCGTTAGTGATTTGAGAGCAGTGTTGGTGACATGAAGACTGTGGTAGCAACTAGAACACCAAGTTAGTAACTGGAAGGCTACCGTTAGCAGTCATTAGGAACTTTAGGCCATCATTAGCAACTAGAGAACTACCATTAGCAAATACAGACGGCCTTTAGCGATGAGAGACCAGCGTTAGCAACCAGGGACCATCGTTAGCAATTAGAGGACCAACTTTAGCAACTAGAGTACTACCATTAGCAACTGCAGACTACCATAAGCAACCTGAGACTAGTGTTAGCAACTAGAGGACCTGCGTTAGCAACTAGAAGTACCACAGTCAGCAACTAGAAACCATGGGAAAGTATAGCGAGTGGAGGATCCCGCAGAAGTCTCAAGTAAGTGCTATTGTTTACCTTACTTTACGCAGAAGAGGTGAGTACGTTTTTGTCAGAAGTAAAAGAAGTGAAAATGCAAAGCGACGGAAAAAAAAAAAAAAAAAAAAAAGACATGAAGGATTTGAGGGATGACAGCAGAGGGAAGTGGGTGGGACTAAAATTAAGAGAGAGGAAAATGTGGATGGTAAAATGAGGGGAAATTTCCGTCCTTTGTAGCGCAGTGACATAATAAAACAACGCTACGGCTCGACATGCATTCCACAGCACGTCTTCGCGACCAGCATCATATTCTAGTGTTAATCTTTCGTTACGTCTCAGCATTCAAGATTGAGAGATGGCAGTTGTAGGCCAAGTTAAAGTGAAGAGAGTCTAGTAACTGTATAGCGTAACTTGATCTGATATAAAAATGCTCTGAATACATAAAAAAAGAAGCTCTGTACTGTTGATATAATTTGGAATGAGGGTTTGAAGATTGTCAGAATGAAATCGGGACTAAGGTGTCAAGACTGAATTAAAGAAAAGGAAATTTCTCTCCATTCTTTGACAGATTTTTCGATAGGGTTGTCAAGAATAATGAATGGAAACTTGGATAAAACAGTTCGTGAGAGAGAGAGAGAGAAAGGTCGGGTCAGGTAAACGGTGTCAAGAATATATGAACTGAATATCGGATGATGATACAAAGAGTGCATGATTCTAGGAAAACAAGAGTAATAATAATAATAATAATGTCAGACGGCTGCTAAAGAGATGCAGACAGACAATAATAATGTTAAAATTAATATGTTCTCACGCTCACACCCATGACAGGGCAACTGACAGAGTTCGAGTCCTTGGATATTACCTTTAGTACTTTTCTTGCCATCACCAGACGATTTCGTTGAACTTAGAGGCGATTTATTTTATTACATTTATTTTCATTTCTTTAATTATTCATTTATTTATTTACTGAAGAGGAGGGGTGAATGGAGGGTACACACACACACACGCACACACACACATACACACACACACACACACACACATATATATATATATATATATATATATATATATATATATATATATATATATATATAGTCTCCATTCACCCCTCCTCCTCATTATATCTGTCTATCTATGTATCTGTCCATATATGTATCTAGCAATCTATATTTATCTATCTATCTATCTATCTAAGCTCAAGGAAATCGGCTGGAGACAGCAAGTAAAAGCTTAGAGAGAGAGAGAGAGAGAGAGAGAGAGGGAGGGAGGCTTAGTGACTAATTCAACATAGTTTCGTTACGTGAAGATGCATCCATGTCACCAAGTCTTCATCAACTCCTTCACACGCAGCAACTCTTTTATTCCATTCTGACCTCTTCCAAAAGATATTATTCAGCTTAGGGGAGACTTTTGACCCAGAGAAGTGAGGTATAGGGTCGTTCTGTATATTCTAAATGGCCATGGAATTATCGTAACACCGCTTCGTTATTTATTTATTTTGTACCTTACTCCTTATCGTCCACTTGTATGTTGGTGAGGCAAAAGTATGTCGATATTAAACTGCGATAAATAACATACAAGTGAACGGTGAAGTGTGATGGCCAGAATAAATCACTAAGACAAAGGTGCCACGAAGCTTACAGCACAATACCACTTTGAAAGCAACCCATACCCTTAGTTAATGTCATCAGTAATAAAATGCTCTCTTATCAGTTGAATAAAATCGTCTGGCATTGGTCTGAAAAAAAAAAAAAAAAGGCCGATATAGAACTGAAGATATTACCCAACCGATAACACATTGGATATACCAGACTGATTTTTTACCTGATTACTTAACTCCTGATTATGTAACCTCACACACACACACACACACACACACACACACACACACACACACACACACACACACACACACACACACACGACAACACGTGCATTGCTCAATTCCTGTATACTACAAATAGGTAAATACAAATAGGTAAATACACACACACACGCACACACACAGAGGCAATGTTGGGGAGATACATAAAGTTCACAGGATACAGATGTGATATAGTGTAAGAGAAAAACAGGATACAGATGTGAAATATTCCAGAGATAAAGAGATGAACGATTCCGATTGTATTTTTCGTTCTTACACATGTGGGATTTCGAACTAGTGAAGGGAAAGATTCGAATCCTTTTTCAAACCTATTTTATTTTATTGTTGATCAAAATAAATTCAAACTATACCACGTTTATTCTAGCCTGACAAAGATCCGTAACCTCTTTTGCCTCGATTGGTGACCAGGTGTTGACAGACTGGAGGGTTGATCTGACTAGCAACCAAGGAGATTCACTCCTACTTCATATCCAAAACTCATCGAATTTTATACGTGCAGCCACGAATTACTCTCCAAGTTGTGGGTGGCCCAGCTCCGTCAGATGAAAACAAACTGATTATAGATGGAAAAAAATATTCACCGTCGCTGTACATAATCATCATCATCAGATAACTGATATTTACGTCTCCTCTCTCTCTCTCTCTCTCTCTCTCTCTCTCTCTCTCTCTCACACACACACACACACACACACACACACACATACTTCCGCTGGAATGTCACCTTGAAATTTCCCACGCCCCACCTGGGTAGCGTCTCAACGATAATTTCCAAATTCACCCACATTAAACAGAATCCCATTAGTGTCCTGTCTGTTTATCTATCTTTTTATCTATCTGTCCCACTATCTATCTATCTATCTATCCGTCTATCTATCTATCGTCCGTGCCTTAATATCTATCTGTAATTCCCCAGACATAACAAAATCCATTCAGTAAATTCCCCTAAGCTGGTTTATCTCTCTGTCATCCGTAGCGTAGTATCTCACAACTGCCCCAGCTGTCTCTCTGTCTCTGTCTGTTTGTATCTGTGTCTCTGTCCATCTAGTTTTCTATCTTTCTGGGTGTCTGTCCATCAATATCTATCTATCTGTCTATCTGTTTGTCAGTCTGTCTGTCTGTCCATCTATATCTATCTATCTGTGTTAAACCTGTATAACGAAGGTGTAGTGTAGGTAAAAATATTGATGTAAACTACCCACAAAAAAATAGGCAAGTACTGTATACGGAGTTGAGAGAGAGAGAGAGAGAGAGAGAGAGAGAGAGAGAGAGAGAGTCAGTGTTGCACCCTGTTAGTCATTCCTTTTTATTTTAACCTAAACTTTTTTAATTTTCTAACCTTTTATTTATTTATTTTTTGGCCTTGGATGTGAGTCTTATACAAATTACGATCAATCTCTTTTTGTTATGTTTCGAAATATTTCACTGTTTTTCAATGCAGCGGCCTCTTATTTATATATATTTATATATATATATATATCTATCTATCTATTGCCAGACGCTTTAATCCCGTTTGGGGTGGCCACAAACAAATCGCCTCCAAGTCGCCCTGTCCCCCGCCATTTCACTCCCCTGCTCCCAACTCACACCCCCCTCTCTCATATACCTCTCCACCCCATCTCTCCATCTCATCCTCGGCCTCCCCCTCCCTCTTTCCCCCTCCACCTCACTCACATACACTCTCTTCGTCAGTCTTTCACCCTCCATCCTCTCCATATATATATATATATATATATATATATATATATATATATATATATATATATATATTCTGAACCAGACGAATTTAGGTTTTCCAAAATTTATCGTCAGTTCGTCCTTGTCATATGCTCCAGGACCCATATACATACATGCACCACTAATTTACTCATTTTTCGATGCCATGACCATTCTCTCTCTCTCTCTCTCTCTCTCTCTCTCTCTCTCTCTCTCTCTCTCTCTCTCTCTCTCTCTCTCTCTCTCTCTCTCTCCACATGCCTAATTTACTCGTATGTCGATGCTATGACTATTTTCTCTGTCTATCCATCTGTCAATATATATATCCATCCATCCATCTTTCTGTCTATCCATCTGTCTATCAAACTGTCCATCCATTTGTGTTCTGGTGGTAAAGAGGTCAAGAAGTGATTAAGTCCAGCATCACGTTATCGTCATCAACTCAATTTTCTGATCAGTAAATGAAACCCCTTATCTCTTCTTATCTCGACTGCCAACGCCGTACTCCCCGTGATAATAATGATGATGATGATCCGAAATGGTTTTTATCTCCAACGCTGTGCTCACGTCCTGTGGTTGCCCTATTCTTACTAACTGCCAGACCATTTTATTCAGCTTGAGAGAGAGAGAAAGAGAGAGTCATCCAATTATAGGAAGTAAAATGCACCAACACGTAACCCTGAGCACCTCAGCCGCGTGCCCCAGGAAATATTAACACTATCAAGTGACGTTTTCCTGGGGCTGACGAAGTACGTGAGCACCGGCACGAGGAAGGAGAGGGTATAGGGAACATGCAGAGTGCTGTCTCATTGTTTAAATAGAATAATTATCTGACGTAAACTAGACTAAAATAAAATGAAATACAATAGGCAACAGCGTCACAAAGAGGTGAATACAAAGGGGTATAAAGGAAACTAAAACAATAGATCTAATGGTCGTCTTGGGGATGTTTGTTAGAGAGCAGATTATGACTTTATCTGTGTCTGTGTTCTGATGATAAGCATAACAAAGACTGTTTCTAAGTCCTTGCTGCGAGGTCATAAGCTTAATAACATCGTGTGCCCGCACCAAGAATTGAAAAGAAAAAAAAAAAAAAAAAAATCGCCGCAGTGCACGTGTTCAACTGTTTATTTCCAAAGACGTTTCACACAACACAAAGGATGAGTTATGTGTAGCCCGAAACGTTAGGGGGAAAAGAATGAAAGAAAAAAAATAGCTCTATCTTGTGTTTTGTCGTCAACCAGTTTCACCATCACATCACTTTGGTCACTTGAGAGAGAAAAAAAAAAAGAACTAAATCTATTCCATACATATCTCTGGTGGTCTAGTGGGTTATGGTGCTCCAATGGAAGATATTAATTCAGGGGTTCGTTAGGGTTTACTGTTCACATGATGCCACTAAAGGAAGAGTGTGTATTCTTGCCTATAATACCTTGCCCCGGGCTCCTGCGCTTCTGATGGGACACTATTGGTGGCATGTGTTATCTTTTCCACTTATTATTATTATTATTATTAAATTGTCCATCGATCATTAAGGGATTTGAAGGGAAAATAACTATCCTCTCCATTTCAACTTGGTATAAATATGCCTTCTCCCTGTTTCACATTCTGACTTGTAACAAGAGACTAACACTAGAGCAAAACGCAAGTCACGAAGTGCTGTGAAAAGTACGCAAGAGACGTAGTATGTCCCAGTTCGCCACTGAGCTGCCAAGTCAAAGTAAGTGAACTAGAGTATAACGCTCACCTCTTGTCCTTCCCACCATTATTCTCCTCATTATACCAGTTATATTGTTGGACGGAAGTATTGTGAAGACGTGAGTCATGGATGAATGGAAAGGTCGCTTATTATGGCTAAGAAATTTTTATGATTGGTGGCTGGCTTTTGTGGGTGTGATTTTTCAGTATTTCCTGTTCCTGAATTGTGTCCACATCATAGCAGTGTGATGATGATGATGATGATGATGATGATGATGATGATGATGATTAATGATGATGATGATGATGATGATGATGATGATGATGATGATTGATGATGATGATGATGATGATGATGATGATGATGATTGATGATGATGATGATGATGATGATGATGATGATGGCGGTGGTGGTGATGATTGACTTTAGAGTTAGCCACAACTCTTCCTGCCCTGGAGTTCTACCACCAAACCACCAGGCGCATACAGCATCAGAGGGGCAAACTGAGATACTCTTCCATCTTGCACCATTATTATTTCTCTCAGCCAGACATAATCGCATGGTCTTAGCCTGAATAAAATACCATACGCAAAGCGAAGAGAAATTAAAGAAATACCGGTTTAACACACTGGCATATTTCGTTACCTTGTGTTAATATTGAGCACCATATTTGTTTATGTTCTGTATCATTATTATTATTATTATTATTATTATTATTATTATTATTATTATGTGTGGGTAAAGTTGAAAGTTGGAATACAAATGTGGGCGATTGTGTGTGTGTATGCGCCAACGCAAGATCGTGCTAGAAGAGTGAGAGAAGAGTTCTGGACAAATGTGGAAATGTGCATGGAAAAGTTTGGAAGGAATGAGAGAGTGTTTTTGATTGGTGATATGAATGGTAAAGTTGGGAATGTGAAGGTGGATGGAATAGTTGGTGAGTGGGGTGTGCCTGCCGAGATAGATGAGAATGGGAGTGCGTTAGTGGACATTTGTGCTGGGAGGGGGTTGGTGATAGCCAATACCCTCTTCAGGCATAAAATGATCCACAGGTATACATGGCGAGTGATGAGAAGGGTGGGTGGTGAACTGAATGAAAGGAAGGCAATGATTGATTATGTGTGTGTGGATGAAAGGATGCAAAGATGTGTAAAGGATGCAAGAGTGTATAGAGGTTGGGGGAGTGGACTTTCTGACCACTACTTGGTGGTGGCCAGAATTAGGATGCAAGTGAGATGGAGGAATAGAAGAAGGGAAAGACGAGAGGAAGGAGTAGTTGCAAGGAGAGTGGAAAGGTTACAAGAGGATGAGAAAAAGGCAGAGTATAAGAGAGAAGTGGAGGAACGATTGGGCAAATATGAATTGGAGCAGATGGGAGACGTGGAAGGTGTGTGTAAGATATTTACAGAAGAAATATGTGCAGCATGTGATGTGGTGTGTGGAAGGAAGAGAAGGCGGAGGGGGGTACAAGGAACAGCGTAGTGGACTGAAGAGGTGAAACAGGCTGTGGCACAAAAGAAGAAAGCATACAATGAATGGGTGAGAAATAGGGGCGTGGAAGAAGTTGAGAGGCGGAAGAGAGAGTTGTATGTGGAAAGGAAGAGAGAGGTGAAAAGATTAGTAAGAGAGAGTAAGAGGAGAGTGGATGAGGAATTTGGAAGGAATTTGAGTGCAAAGTGGAGGGACTGTAAGAAAATGTTCTGGAGAGAAGTGAAAAGAGTAAGACAGGGTGGAAGTGAAGTTAGCAGGGGAGTGAAAGATAAAAATGGTAGATTATTAGTGGAGAAGGGAGAAAAAGTGAGCAGATGGAGAGAACACTTTAAGGAATTGTTGAACATAGAGGATGGAAGTAATGCAAGTATAAGTGGCTGGGGAATGGCTGGGAGAAGGAGGGAGGTGAGAAGACAGGAAGAAATCAGTAGGATAGAAGTTGTGGAAGCAATGAAGAAAGTTAAATCGGGGAAAGCCCCAGGAATTGATGGAGTGTGTGGTGAAATGCTGAAGCATGGGGGAGAGATAGTAGTAGAATGGATGTGGAAGATGTGCAGATTGGCCTGGGAGGAAGGTAGAGTCCCGGAGGATTGGAAGTCAGGTATAATTATTCCCTTGTACAAAGGAAAAGGGGAAAAAGAAGTGTGTGGTAATCATAGGGGCATTTGTCTTCTTAGTATAATAGGAAAAGTGTATGGTAGGATACTTATAGACAGAGTTAGAGAAAGAACAGAGAAATTAGTTGGAGAAGAACAGGGAGGCTTTAGGAAGGGAAGAGGTTGTGTAGATCAGATATTCATTCTTAGATCTTTAGTGGAAAAGTTTCTAGAGAAGGGAAAGAAGTTGTATGCGGCTTTCATGGATTTGGAGAAAGCATATGACAGGGTGGATAGACAAGGATTGTGGAAAGTGTTAAGAATATATGGAGTAGATGGGAAGTTGTTGAATGCTGTGAAGAGTATGTACGATGGTGCGAAGGCTGCAGTGCGTGTGGATGGTGAACTAAGTGAATTTTTCTCTTTGAAAGTTGGTTTGAAACAAGGATGTGTCATGTCTCCATGGTTGTTCAATCTGTACATGGATGGGGTAATAAAAGAGGTACAAGGTAGGGTAGTGGATGTTGGAGTGGCCCTGGTGAGAGAGGATAGTGTTTGGAAACTCCCTGTACTGTTGTTTGCAGATGATACTGTGTTGTTGAGTGAAGACGAAGGGGAGCTGCAAGGCTTGGTGGATGAGTTTGAGAGAGTGTGTAAGAAACGGAACCTAAAGGTGAATGTAGGGAAGAGTAAAGTGATGGTCTTTGAGAGAGGTGAAGTTAGTGAATGTACAGCAAGGTTAGATGGTGAGGAATTGGAAAATGTGAGTACGTTTAAGTATTTGGGTAGTGTGATGAGTAAGGATGGAGGTTTGGAGTGTGAAGTGCTTGAAAGGGTACAGCAGGGAAGAAAGGTTGCTGGTTCCTTGAAAGCAGTGATAAGAAACAGGGAAGTGAGCATGGAAGTGAAAAAGTTACTACATGACAGTATTGTGATACCAACTCTAACGTACGGAAGTGAAGCTTGGACATTGTTGGAAGGACACAAGTCAAGAGTGAGAGCAGTGGAAATGAGTTATTTAAGAGGAGCCTGTGGAGTCACGTGGAGAGACAGGCTGACGAATGAGGATATAAAGGAGCGTTGTGGTGTGGATGTGGATGTGATAGGAAGCGTTATGAGGAACACACTGAGGTGGTTTGGCCATGTGGAGAGGATGGAGGGCGAAAGACTGACGAAGAGAGTGTATGTGAGTGAGGTGGAGGGGGGAAGAGGGAGGGGGAGGCCAAGGATGAGATGGAGGGATGGGGTGGAGAGGTATATGAGAGAGGGGGGTGTGAGTTGGGAGCAGGGCAGTGAAATGGCGGGGGACAGGGCGACTTGGAGGCGATTTGTTTGTGGCCACCCCAAACGGGATTGAGGCGTCTGGCAATAGATAGATAGATAGATTATTATTATTGTTGTTGTTGTTGTTGTTATTGTTATTCAGCACCGAACCTAACTTAAACTAATCCTATCTCTAACTACCCCTAACCTTGAAACAAACTAACCTGACCTAACCAAACGTTACATCATATCACCTCACCTCGCCTCACCCAGCCTAACCTAAGCTAATCTAACCTAACCTAACCTATCCTAAAATAACCTAACCTATCTCAACCCAAGAGGAGTGAGGGAAATAAGTAGGTCAGGATGCTAGGGATGAGGGTTACCATGGGAAGGTAGCCAGTAATCTCACCTTCATCTACAGTACATCCTCACCCTTCCCCGCCCTTCACTCC